>NW_004955495.1:3003740-3027719 GCF_000276665.1 Chinchilla lanigera
CGGGAAGGGGACGGGACCCCTCCGCAGGCCCCGCAAGCCGCGCCGCGCGGTGGGAGCCGGTGCATAGCAGGCTCCGAGGCTTTTCCGGAGACCTGCTTTTCCCGCTGGAGGAAGACCTTACAAGGAACGGATAAAGCGGGGGAGATGCGGAATGCCTTCAAACACGGATGTCAGCATCTTTCCGGTCAGGAGGGAGACGTGAAAGCGTGGACGTGAACACCAACCCATGTGTGTCCACCCGGGAGGAAAACATCAGGCCGGGAGACAGCCCCTCAGCAGGAAGGCAGCTCCGTGAGAGAAAATATCGCCTTGCAGCTTGGGTTAAGTCCTCCGAAGAATTCTTCAAGGAGAAGCCGAAGCTGTGCTCCCGAACTCCTATCGAGAAAGAGAAGGACTCGTGTGTCGCCCCGGGGACAGGACTCGCGCGAAGAGCTTCCTCCTCTCCACACGCCTCGGAGGGGTGGGAAGAAAACGCATTTCTGTTCCACAAAGACCCGAAAAGCGGGGAAGAGCTCGAAGTGCACTGCGAAGGCGAGCGAGGCGCTGCGGAGCCGCGCGGCGACCGAGGACAGAGGCCGCAGGACACTGGGGCTTGATTTTTCCCATTGGAACTCACAGCACGCGGTCGAAGCCCCTCTTTGCCAATAAAAGGAAAATACATCTTTCTGAATTATTGCTCGAGAAATGCCCTTTTCCTGCTGGCTCAGATTTAACCACCAAATGGCATTTGATTAAAACAGCGTGCAGCTCCCGCGAGCCCGCGTTCAACCTGTTTTGATGCGTTTGATCCGTCCTTGGTTTCCGCAGAGGATGAAGAAGACAGGCTTAGTACTGAAGAAGGGGTGGAGCCCCCTCCCAGCGCACAAATGCGTACATTTGAAGCTGCTGCACCGGTTAACCCCTTCTATAAACCGGGACCAAAGTTAGCTCCGGGAATGACGGAAATGCGTGGGGGCAGTTCTGCAGTTCCACAAGCTAAGTGTGACTCAGGAGAGGACACAACCACCCCGTGTTTGCAGTCCCGGGGGCAGAGCAGCGCCAGGTGTCCGGAGACAGCCATGCCCGTGTTAGCAGACAGGGAGCGTGGAAAGTCCGTACACAGACTGATTACATGCACTTGCCTTGTGCCGCGTTTGCCTCAGATTACAGGGAATCCCTGGGACTGCGGAGCGATGGGTCGCTGTGAAGCGGAAGCCCTTCTGGAAGGGAAACCTGAAGGCGCATTTTTGCTCAGGGACTCTACAGGAGAGGACTACCTCTTCCCTGCGAGCTTCCGCCGCCTCCACAGACCCCTGCACGCCGGAATTGAACAGTGGAATCACAACTGCAGTCCTGATGCCCCTGTGTTTCACTCTTCCGCTGTAACAGGACTCCTGGAACATTATGAAGTCCCCAGTTCTCGCGTGTTTTTCGAACCATTGCTTACTATATCTCTGAATAGGACCCTTCCTTTTAGCTTGCGGGGTATCTGCCGTGCAGACATCTGCAGGTGCACTACGTGGGCTCCCTCTACCATCAATGCTACAGGAGATTTTAAGAGTATCATTATAAACAAAAGGATAGGGTTCTCCGGTTAGAAGGAGAACCAGTCAAGGCAAAGTAAACTCTTCTGTCCCCAGAGGCATGAACTAGGCTTGCTTTTGTGTGCGTCGGTCGCCTCCCAGAAGCACAGTATCAGCGCTAGGTTTTCTCATTCACTCTGTAAGCTGAGTTATTCTTAGTCTCTGTCAGAGGCAGTCTGCTGTTACTTATGCAGAGAGATGAGACGCCCCCTGAAACAACAGGATAGAGCTGCAGGTGTTTAGTAAAGCTATGAAAAGCACTTGCCGGTTTAGCAACTGTTTGGTTTTTAATAGCTGTAGTAATTGAGTGAGGCAACTCTGGGGCATTTGCTATGAAGAGCTCTATTTCTTACTAAAGAACAAATGACTGATAGTAGATGAGGATGCCAACAGGGTGACTAATGTTCGAAATTATTTTTTCTGAGAATTTTTCTGTAACCTTCCAGAAGTTAGTGATGTTTGTAGTTCTTATAAATCCAAACTTTGGAAGTCCAAAAAAATAAAAGACTGCCTTCCTTTTAGGGGGAAAAAAATGCAACCTTCTGGCCACAAGGGCATCGTGCAGTTCACTTAATCGTGGATGTAGCTTATAGTCAGTCTCCTTTTCTCTTCTCTGAAAGGTGCTGTTAAGTAAACCAGGTTTTCTACATAGTCATTCTTAAAATTTCAGACTTACACAGTGAGTAGTAGAGTTTTATGTTAAGGCCCTAGGTTTTCTCAGTGAGTGCTCTAACTTAAAACTGGCATTTGGACAGCTGCTGCAACTGTGATGCTGTCTTTTGACAAGTGCGGCCTAAACATTTCATTTAAGTTGTGTCATTTCCCGTGCCCAAAGTGAACTTATGAACCACCAAGAAAATGAGACTAGAAATTACCCTAGCCAGTCAGATAGTCGTAACTGCTACAGCGGTTGCTGATGTTGAGATTACTGTTAAACTATAATTAGTAGTTTGGATGGCAGTATTCATCTCTTTGTTGTGAACTCTTACAGCTGAATTGTTTAAGTGTAATTCATAGAACTTCAGTGCAGTTAATTCTTTCATGGAAAAACCTGAGACCTAAATTACAGATTTAAAAGGTACTGTGCCACTGTCGCGTCTGTAAATAACTTTACCCAGCACCTTTTTGTCACTTAGAATAGTATGTAATGCAACTTGGGTGAGCACTATGGAAAGTATTACTGAGTTCTAGCGTTTGCGGAGTATTGAACTGACTTTTCAGTTCTGTCCTAGACATTTGCCCTACAGTAGCCTGATCCAACCTTGTGTCCTTCTGTTAATGTGCTCTACACTGCTGGCGGTGTCCTTAGTTTCCTTACCAGTAGCCACAGAAAGTCATTTGATATCCCTGTGGCTATCACCCCGGCTACAAAAGAGAAAGGCTATATTCGCAGCAACGCTAACTCTTTGACTGCTAATGTATGTTTCTGCTTGCTGTGCCCTGTTATGGCTGCTTTTTTTGTGCTAATAGAGTGTGTCCAATGTTCTCCTTGTAAAAATAAATAAATAAAATCGATGATATTGAGGGACCAGCGGCAGTATTTCTGGCATGAGAGCATCTGAGAAGATGGAAATGAAACATCCACTGGTCTTGCGGCATGAGTAGACCCTTCTCTCACGCCGGCAGGAAACACTTTCTCACAGGGCGTTGAAGGTGCTGGGGCTCTGCCCGCAAGGCTGGCCCTGCCTCAGGTGCCCCAAGTGGACCGACTGGCTTTCATCAGGGAGCCCAGCCGCCCCCTTTGAAAGCCAGCGGAATTACTAACACAGCTCACAGAACTCAGAGAAGCACGCTACATAATAAAGGGGGCCATCCCACATGCAGCTGGCAGGCACAGAGGTCCTGGGACTTGTCGGGGCCCCTTTACCTGCAGGAGTCTCCCAGGCCTCTGCTCTCCGGCTGCTCCCCAAGCCCTGGTCTTTTTAGATTTTAGGAAGACCTCCTTTCTAATGTGGGAACGGTTGGTTAAAGCATTGGACAGTAAGGGTCGGCCAAACCTCCCTAGAGGCTGGAGGTAAGACTGAAAATCCCAGCCCCTCACCCTGGGCTGGTCCTTCTGGAAATCAGCCCCAAGGGAAGAGGCCTAGAGGAGGCCGGAACTGGTCCACTCATCACACAGAAAATAGATAAATAAAATGTAAGAGGTCACTTTTTTTCCCTTTTGTTAGTACATATCACTAAGCACAGTGATTACATTCAGTTTAGGGGACTGACACACACATCGTGTCTCCATCATTTTTATTCCCCCTGCTCCCCCCCGACCCTCCAGTCTCTCCTTCCCCAGCTCCCTTTCACATCTCCACAGAATCTACTTTCCTGTTTCTTAACATGACTCTTTATTTTGAACTTTGAATTGTTTATATTTTAAGCCTCTCATGATAGAGAAACCAAGTGATATTTAACCTGTTATGGTGTCGAGATCTATTTAATTTCCCAGAAATGATTCATATCATCCTTCATGGCTGAGTAATATTCCACTGTGCATGTATACTATTTTTTTATCCATTCATCTGTTGATGGTCATATATAGCACTTCAGTGATTGGGCTATTGTGAGTTGTGCAGCTGTAAACACGGCTATGCATGTATTCCTGTAACACGGTGACTTTAGTTCTTTCTGTATGACACCGCGGGAGATGTAGCTGGCTCAAAGGAAATTTCTTTCTTTCTTTCTTTTCTTAGAAATCTCCATACTGATGTCCAAAGTTGATCTCATAAAAGTGGAAAATAAAAGCATGTGTACCAGAAGGTAGAGAAAGTCGATGGGAAGGAAGGATGAGGAAAGTTTGTGCTGTGTTCCGTTTTCACAGCATGCCTAAGAAGAACAAATGAAAGGAAGAAAGGTCTACTTTGGCTCGTGGTTTTGGGGGCTGCAGTCCATGGTTGGCGCTTCTCTTATGCTGGAGCTGAGGTGAGGTAGAACATCCTAGCAGAGAGGTGTGGGGGAATAAAGCTGCTTATCAAAGGATTCACCCTGAGCTACATCCCCATCCCATCTTAATTTTATTTTGAGACAGGTCTCACTAAGTTTACTAAGCTCCCACACTGGGCTGGAACTTGCAGTTCTGCCTCAGCCTCCTAGAGTGCAGGAATTACAAGCATGCACTATTACCACTAGCTGGAATCCTGCGTATCCATTAATAATCAGTCAAGTTAATAATTATAGTCAAAATGAGGTCATTATCTTGTATTAATTAGTACATCATCTTGTATAAAAATGTGCCAGCAAGCAATGCCAATCAGGATACACGTCCTGTGCCATACTGTTGAGTTCCGACAACTACAGTGGTCCTGGCAAATGCCCTTTCAGACATCCAATAAATCTGAGTTATGAGACAAGGTTACCTCTTGCTGTGAACCTCTTCTGAGATGTTAGTGTAATATTAGATTTCCCACCATGCATAAGCCATTTGTTCATTTCTTTATCTTGGAAACTCTTATTTGTTCTCCACATGAACATTCAAGCTTATTCCCCTTGGGACCGACATTGTGATCAGGCCCTGTGCAGGTCTAGTTTTCAGGAACAATACTAGTCCAACAAGTAATTGGTCTAGCTAGGGGTCTCCTCTCTGGATGGCAAAACCTAAACTCAGAAGGATGGTAAAGAGGCATCAAGTTACAAGAATTCGGTGTGGGAACCAGGCATTGTGGTACTCAACTCATATCATCCCAGTACTCTAGGAGGCTGAGGCAGGAGGATTGCAATATCAAGGCCAGATAGGGCAACTTTAGACACTTTGAGACTGTCTTAGTTGCTTTTCTTGCTCCTGGGACAAAATACCCAACATCAGCTGGCTCCAAGGCAAGGTGGCAAGGCAGAGGGGCACCACAGAGGAGAAAGAGTTCACGGCAGAGCAGGCAGGAGGCAGTGAGCAGCAGCAGCAGCAGCAGGAAAAGGATAGAAACAGGAGAAGTAGCAGCATGGAGCCTCCTTTTTCCTTTTGTCCCATCCAGGTCTTTTGGGTGGTGCCACCCACACCCAGGATGGGGCTTCCCATTATCTACACCCAGAATTGTGATAAACCAATTAGTGCACTAATCTACTACCACACGCCCTAAATCTGAGAATATACATCCTAGATCCAGACACCTCTGAAAACTCCCACCTATGAGTGCCTGAGGCTTTAGAAGGACAACTAGGTATGAGCCATAACAGAGACACCATCTCCAAGTAAAAAAAATATATTTAAAAGGCTTTGGATGTAACTCAGTGTTACAGTGCTCCTGGGTTTGCTCCACTGTACCAATAATGACTTCATCATAGGAAGTGAGATGCAATTCATTGACACTTCCTACTTTATCCCACTGAGTAGCTTAAGCAGTTGACAATTTCCAAAGGTCTTCCAGTTACAAGATCCCCTCGCTCCACTGAGGAGGAGCACTACTCTGAGATCCAGGAAGACTCTGGGAACCAGGAAAGGGCAGAGCAGGGATAGTTTTTGGTGACTGTAACAGAGGGAAATGGTGAAAAATCTATTTGAAGATGTGAGGAAGGAAGAAAACCCAGTGGGTAAATGAGGCTCAGAAGGGGATGGGGAGGGGCTGGGGATTTAGCTCAGCGGCACAGCGCCTGCCTGGCAAGCGCAAGGTCGTGAGTTCGATTCCCGGTACCAGAAAAAAAAAAAAAGAAGGAGATGAGGAAAGTTTTGGTGGACCTGTGGGGCCAGAGTTCTGTGAGCATCCTCTCAGGGGATGGAGTAGGAGGTAAATGTGAAGATACCAAAATTTTCCTAGGGTATCAGGGGGGCTTTGGATTATGAGGTCCAAGCCAGTGTGGTATAGAGCAATTCTGTGAACTTAAGACAGCAAGGACATAGAAAATCCAGAAGCCAAACAGGAAGAGACAGATAAATCAATGAGCAAAAAAACAAAAGAGATAAAAAAAAATCTAAAAAAGCAAGTAGGAAGTTGAAATACAATAGCAACAGAAAAAAATACATGTTTAGGAATAAACTTAGCCAAACAGGTAAAAGACTGGTACACTCAAATCTATAATAAAATAGTGAGGAAATAACTTAAAGAAGGTCTCGGTAAACGAACAGACATGCTGTGCTCATGGATTAGAAGAATCAGAACTGTTAAAATACCCACTATTCAAAGTAGTCTACAAAATCTCTCTCATCTCCACCAAAATCTCACATTGTTCACAGAAATGGGGAGGGAAAAACGACCCACCAACATTCATACAAAGCCACGGAGAATTCTAAGTAGCCAAAGCAATTTTGAGCAGAAAGAACAAAGTTGGAGGCAGCGTCTCGTGATTAACAAATATAATACAACGCAGGTGTGGTGATGCAGAACTAATTCCAGAACGCTGGGAGGCTGAAGCAGAAGGGTCTAACGTTGCAGCCCACACTGGATAATTTAGCAACTTACCAAAACACTGTCTCAAACTAAAAAAATAAAAAGGCCGGGGGATGTAGCTCAGGACCAAAACCCTGGCCTCAACCTGATATTCTGCAAATATTCTGTTTGTTCTACAATTCTTCATTAACTAAATCACTATGATATAAGTAAGAAAGAGACACAGAGACTAATGAAATAGAATAAAGAGCCCAGAAGTAAACACATACATTTGGGTCAACTGCTTTTCTTTTTGCTTCCTTCCATTCCTTTGCACTTCTTCCTTAATTTCTTTCTTCCTTTTTTGTGGTACTAGGGATTGAATACAGGACCTTCACACTAAGCTATCCTCAAAGTCCTCTTTCATATTATTATTTTTGAGATCAGATCTCAGTGATCAAATTGCCCAGGCTGTGCTTGAGCATGTGATTCTCCTGCCTCAGCCTCCAAAGTGTCAGGATAGCAGCACTCTGCCTCATCACCTGGTTTCCAACAAAGGTGAAAGAACGCATAGTAGGGGAAGGATGGCTCTTCAATAGTTCATGCCAGGAAAAGTGGCTATCCACGTGCAGAAAAATAAAAGTAGACCCTTACCTCATGCTGTATACAAAAGTAAACTCAAAATGGAATAAAGCCTTCAATGTGAGATCTGAAACTAAAATTATTAGGAGAAATCATATGACAACTTCTTTTTGACACAAGCTTGTAATGATTATTTGAATTTGATCCCAGAAACAGGCAACAAAAGCAAAATCAGAAGAGTGAGATCACATCAAACTCAAAGGCTACTGCACAGCAAAGAAAAAGATCAAAGCAGCCTAGAGGATGGGAGAAAATATCTACAAATCAAAGATCTGACAAAGGGTCCAGAACATACAAGTACTTCATTCAAGGGAAGGAAAAAGCCCCACTCAAATAGATTTATTTTAAAAGTAGGCAGAAGAACTGAATAGACATTTCTCAAAAGAAGACATACAAATGTATGTGCACAAAAAAGTACATGAAAAGATGTTTAACACCACTTGCTATCACTAAAATGCAATTCAAATGGCTATTAAGGTGGCCATGTCACAAAAAATACACCCTGTGTTTGTGAGGATATGGAGAACAAGGAATGCTTGAACATTGTTGCTACAGCCAATATGGAGAACAGTATGGACACTGTGTGTGTGTGTGTAGGTGTCTTTGGGACTGAAAGCACTGAACTACATCCCCTGCCCATTCTGAATTTTTTATTTTGAGACAGGGTCTCACTAAGTCACTAAGTGGTCCAGGCTGGGCTCAAACTTGTGCTCCACCTGCCTCATCTTCCCAGAGTGCTGGGATGACAGCTGTGTATCACCTGACATGGCTCAGAGATTCTGCAAAAAAAAAAAAAAAAAAAAATACAACTATCATGCATCCAGCAAACTTACTTCTAGATATTTATCCAGTGGAAATAAAATCAGGATCTCAAAGAGATATCTATACCATCATTATTATCACATATTTTCTCTGTGTCCTGGTAGGAGAAAAACATGGCTGGCTCTGCTGCTCTGCTGAACAACAGGATCTCAGCCTATGCTGGGTGAGCACCTAAGCTTATGTTTGGCTTCCTTTATTCTAGCTTCCAATTATTCCCGTAGCACCTCATCACTGTCCCATGCAGGGTGTACTGCAGTGGTTGGTAACTCTATTGTTACAGAAAACAGACCAAACATGGGAAGAAACAGCACAAGGAGGTTTATGAGGCAGTTTATTACACTGGTGGGCTTGACTGTGATCTTTCCCAAAGAGTCAGCCCTCTCTGGTGGGGTCTTGGGTCTTTTATAGGGAGAGCAAAGGGGAGGTACAAAGGCAGATTTGGTGCATTATGATTGGGGGGTTGGGTGACTCATGGGTTGTTAAGGGAGTTTAAACATCCCAGGTTACATTGCAAGGCCATCCATTATACAAAGCATGGGTTACGTAAAGGAAAAATGTCCAGTAACACTTTAAGTTACATTGCAAGGCCATCAGTTATACAAAGGCAGTAAAGAGAGGGGTTACACAAAGGAAGAAATGTTCTGTTATCAGGCCTGCTGGACACGTCCACTTGATGGGCATCCTGGGCAGACTTTTATTTAAAATTTTAACTTCCCCCTTCACTATCACTCCACGTAGCCAGGCTGTGGCTTAACCTGGTGCACACCGAGGAGGTCTCTGTGAATGCTGCTTCCTCTGCATCACCACGATAGAACTCCTCCTAAAGCCCTTACCCAGCATCTGATTGTTCTGTCCCTTCTACACTCTCGGGTTCTTAAGTGCACTTCCATGTCTTCCCTCTCAGCAAGCTCAGCACCTAACTTTGCGAACTCAAATTGTCTCTGCAGTGAAATGGGTACATGAGACACTTCTCACTCAATATTCTATTTTGGTCTTCTTTATTCTCAGGCTTCACCTTCCCTGGACATTTTTGGTAGGTTCCAGAAGTTTCCTTCCATGGTCCACTGGCTCCAAGACCGAAACATCATGGTAGAAGAGCTCGGCAGAAGCAAAGCTGCTCATCTCATGTCAGTCAGGGTCTGCACTCCCAAGTTCACGACAGCATTACTCACCATAGTCAAGACATGGAGTCAACCTAAGCGTCCATCGAGGAATAAATGAATAAAGAAACACGGATATAATGCACAATGGGATATGATTTGGCTCAAAAAGACAGTCCTGCATTATCTCACTTAGGTGTGGAGTCAAAAAGATTTCCACCACAGGAGCAGAGATTGCTAGAGGCTAGAAGGATGTTAGTCAAAGAGGGCACACTTTCAGTTCCACAAGGTGATTAAGTTCAGATCTAATGCACAGCACTAATAATGCTGCTCTTTGGACTTTGTTAGGAAGTTCCTGTGTCCTCAGAAAAAGAAAATGGGAGCCACACCAGAGGGGAGAAACCACACCCATTTCCTCTCCACCGTCCCAGGAGCCTCAGTGCAGAGGAACCCAGGTGCCTGGCCCGTTTCCCTACACTGCAGGACAGGTAGCCAGTGCAAGAAGCACCCAGGACACAGCCACCAGCTCATCCAGAGGAACCAGGCTAAATCCACTCTAACAAGGTGAAACGCTTTGCATACAAACTAATAATTTATGAACGGTTCTGTTATATAAATATAGACTTTGCTCCTATGGTCTAAAGGACAAATTTAATAGTTAACACAGTTTGTCAATTTCTAAATTGTGCTTGAGACTATCATTATTGCTAACTGCACTACTGTAGTTAGGATGTCATATCTTTGTAATCAGTTTTTCCCCCTTGTGTAACAATATTGGGAAGCTCTGGAGAAATAGCATCACCACAACCCTGTACCAAAAGATGGGGGACTGAGCTGAACAGAAACCAACATCCCACTCTCAATTAATTGGGAAGGTAAGATCTTGGGACAGACACAAATCAAGAATCTCTTATACACAGAAGATATCCCTGGAGAACAGACTTTTCCTGGAGAAGCCTTGATACTAACGATATACTTACCTACTACCAAAATTCACAAGAATCATCACAGAAAACAAAATTAAAAAAAAATTTAAATAGAAAATATCAAGATGAAGGAGCAGAGCTGGGGATTTAGCTCAGTGGCACAGCGCCTGCCTGGCAAGCACGAGTTCATGAGTTCGATTCTTGCTACCAGAAAACAAACAAACAAACAAAAAAGTCCAGAAGACATCTACATAGAAGAAATTGAAAGTCACACAGCTGAAATTTCTGAAATGATAGCAACTGAAGTAAAGCAACAACTCATCAAGCTATAGAGGAAATCAGATTAGAAATCATTTCTCAGGTAAAAAAAGAAATGACAACCATAATGAAAAAAATTACTCAGCATATCTAAAAAAGATATAGACAAAAAATAAAGGAACATAGAAAAATAATACAATCCTTGAATGAACAATATAGGAAAGAATTAGAATGCATGAAACAAGATTCAAAGAGATATACAGGAAATTAAAAATTCCACTGAAAGCTGGAGAAACCATTTGTAAAAAACTGAAGAGAGACTTTCAGACCTTGCAGCTAGCAATCATAAAAGGAAAGAGCTCTTTAAAATAACAAGGAACCAGGAAATAACAATTCAATAGCTGCAAAATCATGCAAAGAAAAACAATATAAAACAAATAGGTGTCAGGGGCCGGGGATTTAGCTCAGCGGCACGGTGCCTGCCTGGCAAGCACAAGGTCATGAGTTCCATTCCTGGTACCAGAAAAAAACCAAAAACAAAACAAAACAAAACAAAAAAACAAACAGGTGTCAATGAGAAAGCAGGAGTCAGCACAAATGACATAAAAAGTCTATTTGGAGAAGTACTAGCAGAAAATTTCCCAAGCATGGGAAAAGAACCTGATGGACAGGTACCTGAGGCACACAGAACTCCAATTATACATAATCAAAATAAATCTACATCCAGACATATAATATTCAAAATCCAAGAAATTCAGCACAAGAACAGAATATTAAAAGCTGTTAGAGAAAAGAAGCAGATCACCTACAGAGCAAAGCCCATCAGAACTAAGGCAGACTTCTCAACACAAACCCTCAAGTCAAGAAGAGCTTGGAGTGAAATATTTCAATTCCTGAAAGAAAACAACTTCCAACCCAGATTGATGTAACCTGCAAAACTCTTTCAAAATTAATGGAGAGAGAAGGTACTTCTGTGACAAAGAGCAACAGAAGAAATTCATGACCACCAAACCAACCCTACAAAGAGTACTGAAAGATATTCTAGAAAGAGATAAAAATGACCACAATTTCAAGAACAACAACAGAAGGAAACCACCAAGCAGGGCAAGCAACTAAACAGAGAAGAAAAGCAAATACAACTTACCAGAACCTGTGACACTCAATGAAATCAGCCCTCAGAAGGAAACCTATAACAGTGAATTCTCACATCAGGAAGGTAAAATGAACACAAATAAACAACCGAATGCTGCACCTCAAGCTTCTAGAAAAAGAAGAGCAAGTCAAGCCCAAAGCCCACACAAGGGAGGAAATTATAAATATCAGAGTAGAAATTAATATATTAATGGAGGGGCTGGGGATTTAGCTCAGCAGCACAGTGCCTGCCTGGCAAGAGCAAGGTCGTAAGTTCGATTCCCAGTACCAGAAAAAAAAAACAAAATAAATTAATGGAAACTAAGAAAACAATACAAAAAATTAATGAATCAAAGAGTTGGGTTTTTGAAAGAATAAATAAAATTGATAAACCCCTAGCCAACCTAAACAAAAAAGAAAGAAAGAAAGAAAGAAAAAACTCAAATTCATCCCATAAAGAATAAAAGGGGTGAAATCACTACAGATCCTATAGAAATCCAGAAGATCACCAATACCTTCTGGTCTTTGGCTTCTGGACTCAGTCCCATTTCCACAGCAAACATGTCTCAGCCTGTCAGAAATAGACAGGACATGGATTATTCACAGTTTCAAGAGTCTGATGATACAAATGAAGATTATGGAAGAGACCCAGGTCCTCCCACTAAGAAAAACCAATCATCTCCTCAAGAAGCTAAAAATAAGAGGTGGTATGGAAAGAACGCACAGGAAGACAGTAAGGACTCAGAAGAAAGGGATGTGAAGACCAAGAAGGGTGATTCCCATTCAACAGAGGACCATAAAGATGAAAAAATGACCAGAAAAATGTGTGCAAGCAAAGCAGCAGGCAGCATTTAAAGCAGCTTCCAAACAGAGACAGAGATGCTTGTGGAAGATGCGGGTAGTGAGGAGGAGCAAGAGAAAGAGTCCAGCAGTGATGAAGATTTCCTAACGAAAGACGATGATGGCAGTGACTACAGCAGTTCAAAAAAGAAAAACAAAAAATAGTTAAGAAATCCAGATCTGAGAAAAGAAAGTGCCCAGACACAGGCTAAGGGCTACAGTGACACCAAGTCCAGTGAAATGCAAAGGAAAGTGGGTCTCCCCAGAGCTTCCAAGGCATCAAAGGAGAAGAGTCCTCCCAAAGATGAGGAACCTGAAAGCCCTCCAGAGAAAACACCAGCAAGCCCCCACCGGAGGAGATGAAGGGTCTGAGGATGAAGCCTAGTCTGGGGAGGATTAAAAGAGCTCATGTTTGGGGGAGAGATTTTATTAAAAGAAAAAAAATGGAAAGAAAGAAAAATAGATGGGGAAGAAGAGAACCTACTTAAGATAGAACATGGTTCTGGCTATGGCTTGACTCATGGGCTTGCAGTGCTTTTTTTCTATTTGTTGAAAATAATTTTTCTCTTTTCCCTTTTCTCTCTTCCCCTCTCTCCCTCACTCTTTTTCCCTCCCTCTCCTTTTCCAGAAAATCATTGTATATGGAAGTGTTTAAGTTACCTGTGTGCCTGTTGGTCTTCTCTTTGCCTGCCTTACAGCAGGAAGGAACTTTCCTTTTCACTGTTCCCCGGTGAAAGCCATGTCAGGTTAGCTGGGTTGACTGCTCCAGCTTTTCTTTGTAACAGAAGATGCACCACATGTATGAAGTGATAAGATCTGAGCTGGAGACTATGGGAACTTTGCTTTTGGCTAAAATGACATAGCAAGTTGAACAGTAATCAAAAACAGACAGATTTGAAAAATAATTGCTTCTTTCTCGTCTAGACTTCTAAACAATCAATTGTCATCTAGTATGAGTTTATATGTCTATATACATAAGTATAAATGTCAGGGGCTGGGGATTTAGCTCAGCAGCACAGCGCCTGCCTGGCAAGCGCAAGGTTGTGAGTTCGATTCCTGGTACTGAAAAAAAAAAAGTATAAATGTCTAAAAGAACTCATGACTCTAAACTGATGAGTCCAGTAGGAGATAAAGGTGAATTCTGAATTGTTACGAGAAGTACCTACACTTTTTACCTTCGTGGGTGGGTGTAGAATGGTGGGGATACTTGACTATGTTTGGGGGTATGGATTTTCATATTTATTTCATCATTTATCTCAAAGAGACGTGGAGTCCATAGTCCTTTTATCCAGCTAGTCTGTAAGAAGCTTAGAAAATACAAGGGCTGCCAAAACTAAAATCATTCTTGATTTCATACTTTAGTCTTTAATAGGTTATATTTTTAAAATATATATCCTGGTTTTTGGATAAGATTTTACAAAGGTAAGAGAAAAAGGGAGGAAAGACCCCTAGAACTTAAATGGCAAGAAGGATCTACACATCACAGTGGGTTTCTTTTCACTGACAATGTTTAGGTTTTACACAAATAAAAGTTCCAGTTAATGTGAAACTCAGTCACAAAGGGTTGAGACTTTTCCTTTATGAAAACAGAGAACTGAAATTCTTTCATGCTGTAAATGTGCTTTCAGATCCCATGAACCGTGCTGTTTTTATTTGGGGATAGAACATTTTCCTTTTCACACCCAGATCTTCCCAGTTGCTTTGTAGAAACGTGCCATGAGATACAACTGTCCACCTCCCGCTGCTGCGTGGAACGCCGCTTCACACCCTGATCCAGCGCCCGGCGGCTCTGCGGTCCGACCCTTCCGGTTCCGTTCTCCACATACTGACAGGAGGGAGGGGTCTTAAATGCCGCTTTCACGTTATGGAGTTGGGCTGGGCCCCTGCTTATGGCTTATGTTTCCTACAGCAGCACACTGACACTTAACCGGGCTAGAGAAACCCGAGTGTTTTCAGGAGGCCCGTGTGCCGTTGGTAACAGGACTTTTCCACACCTTAGAATAAGTCAGGAGATAGATCTGTAGGTTTGATCCTGCACATCTGGATACGGTGCTGTAGTGGGAGACATCGTTTAAGGGTCCTAGCAGGTTAATAAATTGGAAAATTAGCGAACTTTAACATTACTTTTTTCTGCCTTTTAATCTAGGTTAGCTTCCTCAATGGTCTATTTTTGTGGTTTTCTTTCTGGCTTTAAGTAGCAACAAGTTTTCCTCAGACAACGTGGCTTTTTTGCAGGTATTCCCAGGACAAAGGGGTTTTTGTTTGGTTGGTTTTTGTTTTTTGTTTTCTTTTGACAAAGGGTTATTTAAGAAATATTTTTACTCTGGTTTTTAAGACGCTTTAAGGAACATTCTTCACTCTGATTTTGTAAAAAACAAAACAAAACAAAAGCACCCATTGTCAGAGTCATTTCCTTGCCGCACTGTGTGTAAAAGAACATGTAAAGAGTACTTAGCACATGACCAAAAATACAGTGCTTGGATAGAAGTTCCGGCTGGTTTATCGCCTTCTGCCATGTTTAAATTTACAGTCGTGAGCAATGTAATGAGGGTGTTAAGGATTATTCTATTTGTGTTAGTTCAGGTGTCCCACTTTTAACAAAAAAAGATTTGTGTTCATAGAGTAAAAGACCTGTCAGTGTTTCCAAACGCGCTCTTCTATTTTACATCTTACATTCCTAGTAATATTTGAGCTTTTCTTAGGTACATTTTATGCAGCTGAGAGGGCTCTTTTTAAGCCTTAGCCTCATTTTTGTGTGTAGCAATCTCTTTATTTTTTTATTATTTTAAAGAGAAAAGAACAAAATCAAAATAATAAAAACAAAGGCAAGAACCACACAAAAACTATAAAAATGATACAGAATTTCACAACAGGATGATAGGAAATCAGCAATCATTGTTGTATTACTTACTGTTATCTTCAAACTAGTAGCTCAGGTTACCAGATATAGGTATGCAAGACTGACCAAACAATTAAACATTAACTGCTCCTTTCAACAACCAATAGAAATTAGTAGTACAATCATCCTAGCTATCTTGTGTGTGTGTATAGATAGATAGAAAAATAGATAGATAGATGATAGAGTCACTGCTGAATTCTACAAGAAATTTAGAGAAGATATAAGGCCAATACTCTTCAAACTCTTCAATGAAATTGAAAGGGAAGCAATACTCCTTAACTCTTTCCTGGAGGCAAATATTATCCTGACACTAAAACCAGAGAAAGATACAACCAAAAAAGAGAACTACAGGCCAATCTCCCTAATGAACACAGATGCAAAAACCCTCAATAAGGTACTGGCAAACAGAATTCAACAAATCATCAAGGAGATTATACACCATGACCAGGTTGGGATTTATCCCAGGAATGCAGGGATGGTACAATACTTGCAAACCAATAAATGTAATACACAATGTCAACAGAGCCAGAGACAGAAATCACATGATCTTCCCAATAGATGCCAAAAAAGTTTTTGGTAAAGTCCAGCACACATTCATGACAACAACCCTATAGAAAATTGGAATAGATGGTCTTTATCTCAACTGATAAAAGCCATCTATGACAAACCAATGGCCAACATCATAGGAAATGGACAACAACTGAAAGCTTTCACTCTAAAGTCAGGAACAATCCCTTTAATACATGAATCTGCACTAACATCTCTGTGACATACCCACATTAGAGGTAATCATGTTTTCTAGTGTATGTGACTTGATTTGGCTTCTTGTTTAGAGACTCTTTTAAAACTAATTCATTAGATTGAAAACTGTATTCTCTGTGTCTTATAGGCTGGGCAGATGGACCTGTGTCCCCAAGTGAGACAGGCTCTGAAAATGGCTTTTCCACTTCACTGATGTTTTAAAATGCTCTAATCTTCCCTCAAATCATGCACACAAGTAGGAGGACAGTTATGGTAACTGAACTGAAACACCTTAGGCTTGATGATGGTGTTAGCATGTGTAACAGCTGAAGAGGGTAGTACCCGGCCCTTGTCACTTCCCCTCAGCCAAACCTGCTCTTTTTTTCTAGTGTGCCTGTAGTGAAGTGCCAGTAGCATTCACTGTCCTATTTTGCAGTGCTCGGGAAGTAGGACATTGACTTTGAAGGTGCTGGTTTATGTTATCTGAAGTCTAAGCTCCCCTCGGTTTACCTCTGTAACAGATTTTGGCAGCTGTGCTGACCGACACTCCATCCTAATTCTTAGAAGTTCTTTTGTGCTCTCCTCCCCTCCAGCTAGCGACAGGTAGTTTCTGTCTCCATTGCCGGTAACTTGCTGCTGCTTTCCGCCATCCTCACCTCAGACTGGAACCAGGGGAGGGGACCCAAGGGTAAATTTTAATCTCAGTAACGGAAGATTTGCCATTAATGTGAATATAGGGGGGTCTTTTTTTAATAAAAGAAACTTTACAAAAAATTTAGAGACTGGAAGAGATATTATAGGTTTAAAAAACCAGAACAGTGAGCAACAGTTACATAAGCATTTTCCTAATGTTATGTATACATATCCACATTAGAGACCTTTTAATTTATTGACAAAAGCAATTAACCAGACAAAGTTTTGGAAATGTGGGATATCTCTCATTTTTTTTTAAAGAGCTCTTCCCTACCTGAGAATCCTTATGCAATAGGAGTAGAGGAAAGTGAGTTTAAACCCTTCTCTTTTATTATTTTATTAATTCTTTGTTGTGACAAAATACACGTAAAATTTGCCATCGGAACCGCGGTGCGCAGCTCAGTAGCACTGAGCACATTCCCATGGCTGTGCAGAAACCTCATCTCCCCAAACTGAGCCTCTGTCCCCTCCCCAGCCCCGCACCACCCTCCTCTCTCCAGTCTCTGTGGATCCCTCCTGGGAGTGGGACCCTGCAGCGAATGTCCTTCGGTGTCTGGTTCAGGTCCCTGACCACAGTCTTCAAGGGGCATCGCAGCAGCGTCAGAATCTCCTTCCTGTTCACAGCTGGGGAATATTCTATGGTGTACAGGAACCACAATGTGTCTGCCCTTCCGTCAGCTGCTTTTGCATTTTGACTGCAGTAAACGAATGCTGCTGTGTGCAAGGGTGCACATGCAAAGGGAAAGTTTCTAGCTTATATATTTTGATATCATTTTGCACGTATCCAGGAGAGCCCCTCGGAAGCTGCTGTATTACAAACGCGGCGCTCAACGTTTTGAAATTCCGAGTTCCTTTTTTGCTGCAGCTTCCTGCCACATTTTACTTGACTCATTTTTTTTTTTAATGGGTAGCTTTTGTGTTTTAAAACAGTTTTAGATGTCTAGGAAAATTGAGCAGAGAATATGCAGAGTTCCTATATACCCCATCTGCACATTTTCTCATCACATCTGCTGTGGTCAGAATGTTGCTGTCCCCTCCAAAATGCAGGATTTGGAATCTGACACCTTCTATAGTCGTAAGAAGTAGAGCCCTTGGGAGGTATAAGTCAGGAGGGCTGTGCTCATGAATCATGCTCATGTCCTTACAAAGAAGCATGTGGGGGCTGGGGATTTAGCTCAGCGGCAAAAGCGCCTGCCTGGCAAGCGCAAGGTCGTGAGTTCGGTTCCCGGTACCGGAGAAAAACCAAAAAACAAAAAAAAAAAAAAACAAAAACAAAGAAGCATGTGGTCCCCCCCCGACCACACCACCGCCGTGCTCCTTTGAGGACTAAACACAAGGTGCCATTTTCAAAGTTTTTGACGCAGTCTCAGCCCTCGCCAGACACTGACTCTGCCAGAGCATTGCTCTTGAACTTCCAATCTCTGAAACTGTGAAGAGCACATTCACGTTCCTTATAAAATATCCAGTGTGAGGTATTTTGTTACTGCCTTTCAAAATGACTAACAGAGCAACTTTTCAAAAATGTTTTCTAGTCTATGAAAAACTAAAATCCATAATCAAGTAATAAGAGTAATAATAATTATTACATTGTGCATCATTACCTTCAAAGTGATTACTCAGAGTACAAGATAAAAAAAGATTCTTACTCCCAAAACACCTCCCCAAAATCTAGTAATAGCAAATGCTGGTGAGGATGTGGGGGAAGAGGAACTGCCCAGCCAGTTGTTCGCGGTAACACCACTATGAAAATCAGTGTGGAGATTCCTCAAAAAACTAAGAAGAGAAATTCCATTCAACCTAGCTATCCCCTTTCTAGGTATCTTCCCAAAAGAGTTAAGATCCTATTACAGGGACACATGCATATCAACGTCTACAGCGGCACAATTTATAATAGCTAGATCTTGGAAATAGCATCTTGCACTAGTCTGATACATTTAATATAGTTAATGAACCAAAAATGGGTTCGTGATTATTAAATTCTCCCCTTCACATTGAGCTATATCCCAGGCCCTTCTTATTTTTTGATTTTGAGACAGAGTCTTGCTAAATTACTGCAGCTGGGCTCAAACTTGTGGCTCTCCTGCCTCAGCCTGCCAGAGTGTAGGGAGGACAGGTGTGTGCCACCACGTTTCCCTATTTCTATATTTACGTGTTTAATGTTCTTTTCCTCACGATATTACATCATACTTAATCATCGTCCTTCCTTAGGTCCCTTGTACAAGTTTATGGTTATTTTTGGTGGCCATCAAACCCAGGGGTGCTCTACCACTAAACTCTACCCACACCCATTTTAATTTTTTTGAGACAGTGTCTCCCTAAGTCATTTGTTGCCCAGGCTTGCCCTGAATTTTTAATCCTCCTGCCTCAGGCTCCTGAGTCACTGGCTACCGTGCCAGGGTGGGTTTGTTTATGGAGCCCTGGACTCTGAGGGGAATAAGTGAGATTTCTTTTGTCCATCGAAGCAGGCTGGGCTGGGCTTTGCTTACTCATCAAAGACTCATGTGCGGGGGAAATTGGAAAATACATTTATTTACAGAAAACAGAAACAGACCAACCAAGCAGGTGTCGGTCAGGAGCGGACCCACTGGATGCCAAAGAAGGTCTCGTCGGCGTTTGGGGAGGGCAGCAGCTGCAGGCTGAGGTTGGTGCAGAGGACGTCCCCGCGGGCCAGCGGCGTGAGGCGCTGGGAGGCCACAGTGCAACCCTGGCCAAAGCCCAGGCGCAGCAGGCTGACGCTGTGGGTGGCGGAGCAGACGCCCACGGCCAGGGTGGCGTCGTGGTGCCTGACGTGCCCCGTGGAGGAGCACTTGGCCAGGGTCACCTGGATGTGCAGGTGGTAGACCCCCTCGCGGCGGACACGCAGTTGCCCGTCGTCCAGTGAAGGTCCGTGCAGGAAAGAGCGCCCCAAGGACGGGTCCGCCTGCCAGCGCAGCCTGGGGTCCTGCCGGGGACCTGGGGCGGAGGGTTAGAGGATGGGGTGGAGGTTAGGAAAACTGGGTGTTGCTACAGATAGTGGGACAAGGCATTAGGGAGGGAGAGGTAAGGGGAGGGCGAGGGAGAGAGCTAAAGGGAGAGGAAACCTAGCCGCAGTGGGACAGGTTACAACCCCAACACGCTGGAAAGCTGAGGCGGGAGGATCATAAGTAAGGCAACTTAGGGACTTGCAGAGACACACACACACCCAATTAAAAAGGGCCAGAGTGCTTTCCTATCATTTCACAACGTCTATCCAGCCTCCGAGTTTATATTAACTCTTTCAGGTTTTACACTAGTGAGACAATGCAGTGCTTGCACATGCCGGTCTGATTTATTTCACTTATGAGTATGGTCTCTAGTTGTGACCATTTACCGATAAAAGCCTGGAGTGCTCAAGGGTAAAGGGCAACTGGGATGTGGGAAAAGAAAAGGGAAAGAAGGAGAAATTTTGTATGTATGTATATACAGGATAGTTACCATAGTTGATCTACTGTCTTCTATTCCTTTGCTGAAAGAAACTGTTAACGAGTCGTGGATTGATCAATACTGCATGTCTCTATCTGTTTTCGTGAGAAACCACTTTGAAGATGTCAATATGTAATACAACAAGCATTGTTCATTGCCTATCACTGTTTGTAACTCTGTATTGTCTGTACTGTTCTTCTGCTATTTTGTAAAAGATTGTCTGTCCGTTAATGTTTTCCTCCTTTTATTTTTAAAATAGAAAATAAAAAGGGCCAGAAATGTAGCTCAGTAGGAAAGCTCTGGGTTCAGTCCCAGTACAGCCATGTACAGAGGGGGTGGCTGGGCACATGCAGGTGGGGTGAGAAGCGGTCTGTTGTGCTCCGTAAAGAAGGTTCCCGAGAGGAGGTTGAACGGGTAAAGGGAGAGGCTTCCCACGGACCCCAGCAGCCTGGCGACCCACCTACCCACCCTGTAGTCCTTCCTGCTCAGGGAGGCTACCCTCCACCCACTTTAGGGAGCAGGCCCTCCCCGGGGTGCCCCACCTCTCCCCGGCCTCACTTCCGGCCCAGACCTCCTCTGCCCCTTTTCCTACACGTGGCCTCGCTCTCCCGTTCGCTGCTCATGTGCCCGAGTGCGGTGCTGGGGACGAGCCTCAGGCCCTCCCGCCGAGCCCTCCAGCCCTCCGCCACCCGGCTCTCGCGCCCTTCGGCTGTGCTGACTGTCCCCGCCCTGGGCAGGGGCGCGGAAGCCCGGATCCACCTGCGCCGCGCTCTGCTGCAGCCCGAGGCGGGTCTGATGAGTGTTTCGGTTTTCCGCAGGGGGGCAGTGAAAAGTGTAGAGCCGAGATGAGGGAGGAGCCGATAAACAGGAATCGCACACACTGTCTCTTCTCCGTTTCGCTCTTTCACTTCCGCTTTCCTTTCTAGCAAAGGCGTTCACTGTCCACGAGTCAAGAGCCTTCCCGCTTCACCCTCGCTCTTCATTTCTTTCTCCCTCCCTCTCTCCTCTCTTTTCTTTCCCTTTTGCCTCCCCTTTCCTTCTGACATTTCCTCTCCACCTCCTCTTCCTCCTTCTTCCTTTCTCTCTCTCTCTCTCTCACACACACACATACACACACGCGCGCGCACACACGCAGGGCACCCGCGGAGCCCTCATCACCTGTGACATTCAGCTGCAGCTCCGCCGCGTCCCCCTGGACGAAAAGACAGAACACAGGACAAGGTCATCAGCGGGGGTAACCGTCCCCTGAGACTCCTCCCCACGGCCGCCTCTCTCCCCTCCGGCCTGGGGTGTCTCTGCGCCGTGTCTGCGCTTCCTTCTCCTTCGCACCTGCCTGGCGCACGGCCGCGGTCACCGCCCGAGTGGTGCGCGCCTCGGCCCGGGTCCTGCCCGCTCCCCGCGCCCATCCCCCCCCTCCCCACGAGCTCTGCCTCCCTTTCCTCCCGTCTCGCTTTCATTCTGCCCTAAGTTATTTCCACTTCGGGTTTCTCATACGAGAGAAACATGCGATAGCTCATCGCGCACCCATTTTCTCCGGAAAGACATCCCAAGGAGAAAGTCGTTTTGGACCTGGAGCCGCCAGAGAAGACCTGGCAGGTCTCCCCGGACCTCGGGTCCCTGTCCTGTCACCGCAGCTCACACCCCAGACCCTGGGGAGGCGATGCGACCCCCGACTCTTGGATCGCGGGGATCGTGGGGATCCCAGCCCTGCGGGTGTGGGCGGCACCGCTCTGCGCCCGCCCCCGCGCCGCTGCCAATCTGCGAGGCCCCCCTCATCCGGGTCCTCCCCAGCTGCGCCCCCCCCCCCCCGCGGCTCTCCTTTCTGGCTCTTCCTCCCTTGAGCCCCGACTCCGCAGTCACGTTTCGCGCTCTGACCCGGACTGATCGCGCAAAGCTCCAGCGGACGGTCTCGGGGCTCCTCCAGCTTCCCCCCAGCTTCCAGCCGAGGACCCCCGCCGGGCGCTGGGGCCCCCTCCCGCCTCTCCACTCACCCCTGGCTGCCCTGCGAAGTGCGGGGTTCTGAGGCAGAAGACCAAGCAAACGACCGCACACGCCACACAGAGAACGACAGCCAAAGCCGCCTGAGAGGTGGCGGCCTTGGACCGGCGGGCCGAGCAGCAGCGAGACCTGTCCTCCATGGCGTGGTGGCCGGCGCTGCTCCGAGGCTGCCTGCACGGTGGCTTCAAGGAGCGGGAGAGGAAACGCTGGCCCCTTTTTTCTATCAAAAAGATGGGTCCTAGGCCTCAGAGCTGCAAGGCGGGGCCCCACCCGGCCCTTTGGATCCCTGACGTCACCTCCCGGGGGGTGGGGGGGCGCGGCGGCCGGGATCCCCGGCGCTGCTGCCTGCATGCCGCGGCCCCGCAGCGACGCCCGCTTCACGTCGCGGTCACCGCATGGAAATGTTGCCGTAGTGTCCCCGGGGCTGCTCCGGGGTCTTCGTTCTTCTAAGCGGGGAGTGTGCAGAACGCAGAGGATGAGAGAGGCCAGTGCACAGGAAACCACGCCCGCACCTCCTCTCTCCCTCCTTTCTCTTCTCTCACTCTTTGTCTCACTCTTTCCCTCGCTCGTTTTCCCTCTCCCCCTCTCATTTTCCCCTCCCCCCTGCTTTTCTCTCTCCCCTCTCGTTTTCTCTCTCCCCTCTCATTTTCTCTCTCCCCTCTCCTTTTCTCCCTCCTCTCTCCTTTTCTCCCTCCCCCTCCTTTTCACCGTCCCCCTCTCCTTTCCCCCCTCTTTTTCTCCCTCCTCTCTCCTTTTCTCCCTCCCCCTCTTTTTCTCCCTCGCCCTCTCCTTTTCTCCCCCCCTCTCCTTTTCACCCTCCCTCTCTCCTTTCCCCCTCTCATATTCTCCCCCTCTCCTTTTCACCCTCCCCCTCTCCTTTCCCCCTCTCATCTTCTCCCCCCTCTCCTTTCACCCTCCCCCTCTCATTTTCTCCCTCCCCGTCTCTTTTTCCCCCTCCCCCTCCTCTTCCCTCTCCCTGTCTCTCCGCACCCGTGGAACCCCTGTGAGATTTGCCTATGAGATTCAGTGGCAGCTCTGCTCTCCCCTCTGGAAGAGAAGACCAGAACGCAGGACCAGCACACAGCGATGCAAGAGCCCAGCTTTCCCTAGGAGTCTCCTTCCTCTATCAAGCTTTCATCCCACCAGCATACTGGTGATGTTCTGTTCTTCGCTTTTTATTTTTTTGGTTTTTCTCCGGTACCGGGAACCGAACTCACAACCTTGCGCTTGCCAGGCAGGCACTTTTGCTGCTGAGCTAAATCCCCAGCCCCTAAAAAAAATTTCGCTTTTTATTATTCTATGTCTGTGACACAAACTAATGTATTCACCATGGGGAATCGGTAGACACAAAAATCGCGTCCTGAGGCTTTTACCTCCTCTTGCCCGCCTCCCGTCTCCCCTCATCGCCGTCCCCTGTCTCCACAAACTCTGCCTCCCTGCTTGCTATCATGTCTCTTATTTTGTTCTTAGCTTATTCTTTGATTTTGTCCTATAAGAGAAGACATGCGATGTTTTCCCTTAGCAATACGGTCAGGGTGCATCCGTTTTAACAGACGTCCTAAACGCAGTTGGCGCTTACAGCCCCGGCCGGCTTCAGAGAACCCGCGCGGGGCTCCGGGCGCTGGGGGCCGAGGATCAGGGCAC
>NW_004955495.1:3028533-3040541 GCF_000276665.1 Chinchilla lanigera
GGACTCTAGAGCCCGGGACAGTGTGCTCACAGAAGAGAGAAGCTGAGTGCCGAGGCCTAGGGCTGCCATCCTGGCACTCCGGGAAGCTGAGGCAGGAGGATCACAAGTAGGGTTCCAGCACTGATAACTTAACAACTTAGCTAGACCCTGCCTCAAACAGAAAATACAAACAGAATTCTCATTCTTAGGGGTTGCTGTCAGAAGTTCACTAAGACAGCTCTGGCGAAGCACAGACCCCAAGGTTATCTGGGTTTAATGGCTCGGGAAGCTAACACCATGGAGAGCTACTGATGGAGACAGACCCTTGGAACCTTGTAGCACCGGGAGAGTGTTTGTGTTAGGAAGTCACAGCACGTGTGTGTGTGTGTGTGTGTGTGTGTGTGTGTGTTTGGATAACAGGTGTGCACCACTAGCCCAGCAGGGATAAGGTACTCTCAAGGTTTTTATCATCCTTCAAGAAGAGCCCGAGAGCTGGAGATTATACATCACATTCCCAGCACCCCAAAAATCAGTCACTCAAAAAAGTGCATGCGGTATAGAATAGCATCATGAGCTACAGACTCAGAGCACCTGGCTACAAATCCAGGCACTGTCAACCTCTGACTGCACACGGTGGACAAGTCTTTAACCCTTTCTGGGTCTCAGTTTCCTTATCTGTAAAATGGGAAAGTAATGGAGCCAGAGCCGCTGGGTTCCTGTAAAGAGCAGGGCACGGACCAGAGAGCCAGATGGCCTCAGTTTAAATCCCAGCTCTGAGCTGGGTGTGACAGTACATACCTGTAACACCAGCGCTCTCAGAAGCCAAAGCAGGAGAATGCCAATTTTGTGTGCAGCCTAAATTCAAGAACAGCCTGTGTAATTCAGTGACTTAATGAGACCCTGTCTCAAAGATAAAAAGTGTTTCAGAAGGCTGGAGATATAAATCACTGTGAAGACCCTGGGCTCCACCCCTGCCTAGGTTCAGTGTTGATCCCTTGCCAGGCAGGTGCAAGGCCCTGCGTTCCATGCCCAGCACCACAAAAGAAAGGGAAACAAACCCCAGCTCTGCCCCCTCCTAGCTGTGTGACCTCTGGCAAATTACTTAACTTCTCTGGGCCCCCAGTTCATTTTCCACGGGCAGTGACAATGCAAGGACATGCCTCCGAGGACTGTCCTGAAGGTTAGAAAATGTCAAGACTCACATCTGCCGGAGGAAGGGTTGCCACTGTTATCACAGGTGTGGAAGCTCTTACACACCGGACCTAGAGGTTTGAAGGAGACAGGAGCTGGGTTGAAAAGGGTGGCGCAGGCAGAGGAGGAACTGTGAGGGGGAAGTGGCACTGGAATGGGAAAGAATGGCATGACTCTTACAGAAGGTGCTGTTTCATAATTTCAGGCTGGGCTTTTGTCAAGTTCCCCCACTCCGCCCCCAGGGACGTGGGTTCCAGCTCTCTCCCGCTCTGCCCCGCGTCCCCGCTCAGGTCATTGTACCTGTGTTTGTCACGGACCCTGTACACCTCCCTCTCTCCTTCATTTCCATCCATCCTTTCATCCAGTTACCCCACTGTCCCTCAAACCTTCTTCTCCTCCTCCTCTTCTTCCTCCCTCACCTTCCCTTCCTTTTTCCCTCCATCACTTCTCCCTTATTTCCTTCCTTTGTTTTATTTTTGTGATGACACTATTAAATTAGAAGTCACATACCATAGAATTCACTCCTTCCTCGTGGTACTGCGGATGCAACCCAGGGCCTTTGCACCCAGACTTTTATTTTATTTTCTACTGTGAGACAAGGTGTTGCTAAGCTGCCCAGGAGGGCTGGAAATTGGGATCTTTCAGCCTCAGCTCCCGTGGTGCTGGGATGACAGGCGTGTGCCACGTTTAAAGTGTACCACCCGCTGCTTTTTAGTGTGGTCACTGTTGTGTCTCTGTCACCACACTGAGTTGTAGAGCATTTCCATCCTTCTCCAAAGACACCCTGTGTTCACCAGCAGTGCTTCCCTGGTACCCCTCCCTCCACGCTGATGGTCAACATCATGACTTACCTTAGCTGGACTGTGGGTGCCAGGTGTTTGGTCAGACTTTGTGTGTGTGTGTGTGTGTGTGTGTGTGTGTGTGTGTGTGGTGATTCTGTGTGAGATGAACATTTGGATGTTGGGCTTGTCACTGGACTGGTACCGACAAGGTCCCCCAAAGAGGAGAAACCTCAAGTCAGCCCATGGAGTAGATTTATGGACTCTTGTCATCGAAAAAGTACATTCTTTCAAGATGTATCAGTGACAGGTGTAGACAGTTCAGTTTAGGGGGCTGGGAATTTAGCTCAGCGGCACAGCGCCTGCCTGGCAAGCGCAAGGTCGTGAATTCGATTCCCAGTACTGGAAAAAAAAAAAAAAAGAAAAGAAAAGAAAAGAAAAGAAAAGAAAAGAAAAGAAAAGAAAAGAAAAGAAAAAACCAAAGACAGTTCAGTTTAGTTTAGTTTTGTGCAGAACTTGAAGTTGAACCCAGGGATGCTGAACTGAGCTGCATCTTCAGCACTTTTCTTCTTTAATTTTAAGAAAGGGTCTCATTGCCTAGGCTAGGCACAGACTTATGATCCTCCTGCCCCAGCCTCCCAGAGTGTTGGGATGACGGATGCACCAGAGAACCTGGCTCATAGGCAGGTTTATTAGGCAGAGCTGTAAAAGAAGGAGGAATAGGGAAGAACTCCAGCTGGAGCATCTGGAGGGGCTCACAGCATAAGGGTTCAGACTGGCGAGGCTTTATGGATCAGCTAAGTGAGCAGGGTTGGGTCAGTCATTATCTCAGTTCTGGTTTCATAACTCCAAGGAATCCTCATGGCTTGATGGGCAGCTAGGTTCCCATAAGATGCATAAAGGAATGCTAAACCTGTTCATTATGACAGGCTCAGAACTATCAAATAGAGCTTCAAGGAAAATCCAGCAGCATTCTAACAGATGCCCAAGGAGACCATCTACAACTGTACTAACCTAGACTTTAAATCCAGGGAGGGTCAATTACCCTGGGCCCACACTTCATGCGTGAATCAGCTCCAGATATCAAGAGATAGTACCAAAAGCCCTGACAGGCCTTCAAACAGGGGTGAACTGAGTATGCTTTCTTGGTCCTACATGCACATTTGGAAGAAGAGGAGACTTGTGACCTGCCACCAGTTGCCAATGAAACAAGGACCAGAGATCCTCAACCTCCTGGAAGCAATAAACCTCTCAAGGAATGGAATAGTCATCTGCTGCTAGGGCCACCAACCTCCTTAGATCTTGTGTCCCAGGGAAACTCAAGGGCAGATTGGGCTGCCAAGTGGGACAGCCTCCAGAACAACCCCAAACCATCAACAGCACTTCCCACAGTCCCATTCCAAAATCTTAACTTGAAACTACAGTATTCTAGGGAAGAGCTTCAAATGATTCATGGTGGTATATGGGACCCCACCCTATTCTTACCACATTGGGTATGATGACAAGTCATCCTGTCTACATGATGCCTTCCACCTAGGGTGGGGAGCCAGTGCTATGATGGCCCATGAGCGTTTCATAACATCCAGAGTCCACAACATTGGGTATGCATAGATACTATTTTGGGTGTGTAGAGGTCTTCTCTGCCAGGTCATAATGAGCTCTGAAGGGATCAAAGGCTTTCACAAGGAAGTAACTTCTCAACCTGGGCTAGATAGGTCCACCCAAAGTGATAATGGGCCCTCTTCCACATTCCAAATTAGGTGAGGAGTTTGCCAAGGATCTGAGCATGAAATACTATCTCCATGCTGCCCAGCAGCCCCAGTCCTCCAAAAACGTAGAGCAGACGGACCAAGCCCTTAACCCAACCTTAGCTGAACTTTACCAAGAAACCTACACTAAGTGGATTCACCAACTCCCAATTTCCCTGATATGGCTTCATGTAGCCCCTAAGTTGGGGCTCAAGCCCAGTGTATCTGAGATGGGTTTATGAGAGACTCAGACCTGATCATGGCCCTGAAACTTCTCAACTGATCCAATATGTCACCCATTTAGGACAATTTCAACAGGCTCTCCTAGCTTATAGCAACAAAATTCTTCCCCTCCCAGGGAAAAACCTTTCATGCCCACCCCAAATAAAACCAGGAAATTAGGTCCTAGTTAAAACTGGTAAAGAAGCTAGGCCCCAACAGCAGCTCCTTCCTAAGTGGAGAGGCATCTACCAGGTCTCTTGACCATTCCTCAGCCATTAAGCTCCAGGGTGTAGAGAGTTCAATCCATTTCTCAGGGATCAAGGCTGCTTCACCACCTTCCTTACCGATAGAGGCCCCATCACACAAGACTGACCAATAGCAGGTAGTAGACTTCAAGTTGTTCTTCAAAAGAAAACCATCTGCATATAGATAAGTAATCACATACTAGGCTCTAATACAAGATGGGCCTCCATTTTCCTGGTTGTGGATCTTGGTCACATGGCTTTGGTTCCAGCTTTGCTCAGTCCTCTTCTTCCTTGGAATCATCAGGATAATCGCCAGATACCCACAGCACAGACCCTAGAGAAGCCACACTATTCAAACCTAGTGTTTGGTCTGCCCCCAAAATATCTGAAATAATCAAAGTGAGCTATCCCTTGGTGTACTGCTGATAGATGTGTGGGAGTGGGAAACGATTATTGAAGAGATGCTGGGATACTCCCACACCTTATACAATGACACCATCAGTGGTGAGGTGGGAGGAGGACCCTGACCCCAGATCCCTTGCTGGAAAATTTCCCCATCAGGAAAAATCTATGAAGCCTCAGGATGGGTCTTGTCTTTACTCCTCAAGTTAGCTTCTTGCTTCTCCTAGTGACTCTCCTTAGGCACACTATATGTTTTGAACACTTTTCTCTGTGGTTCCACAATCTCATTGATCAGAAGATTAAGGCCTCAGCTGAGCTATAGGATGTCACAGCAGAGGTTCTCTTATGTCCTGGGTCCTCACTGATCTTGGAGGGGTAGGGCCAAAATATTGGCTATCCTCTTAGCCCATCTATCTCTTTAAATTTTTGGTCTACAAACCTCAGTTGTTGAACATCCAGAAGAGATTAATGACATTACATTGTAATGGAGGCAGTAAGCTTAATATTACTATATAATATCAAACATCTTAGAACATAAAATGGAAGCATTACTGTCTAACAACCATGGATAATCTAATATTTGAGTCCCTACAGAATGTAACAAACAGCAGTTACATATTTTACACAGATATTTAAAAATCAAAACCAAATAGAACATTGAAACATGACAATCATGATGACACTTTGTAACATACTTTTTTTTTTTTAAATAAAAGGAGGAAAATATTAACAGACAGACAACACTTTACAAAATAGCAAAGGAACAGTACAGACAGTATGGAGTTACAAACAAAGTGGTAGGGAATTAACAATGCTTGTTGTATTGCATATTGATACCTTCAAAGTGGTTTCTCATGAAAACAGATATAGACATGCAAAGCTAATCAACCAAGGACTCATTGACAGTTTATTTCAGCAAAGAAATACAAGACAGTAGAACAGCCATGTTAACTATCCTGCAGTAACATACTTAAATTTTCATTTTGACATAACATAAAGCTTGTAATCAATCATCTCTACCTAATACATAAGAAACCTTTACCTAACTAGTTGACCTTTAATAAGATATACATCACATAAGTTTTTTGTTAAAGGCAGAGAGGTCTGAATCTGAAAGAAAAGGCAATCCCCAGAAGCAATCCTTGCTTTACATTTTGGAAGACGCGTCATGAATTTTAATACACCTACACCATGAATTTTAATACACCATGAGATTAACAGTAATGAATTGTCATACATGTGTGGAAACCTTTATTTCTTAATTTAGTTTTGTTCCAAGCACATCTTTTGTGGGAAGACCTTATCATATTTTTTCAAGAGAACTTTACCTTCTCACCTTGACCAATTATTGGGGTTGTCTCTCATAAGACTATGGAGATCATTGGGGGCTCCTTATTAATGAACAAAGGCGGGTCACTCCTGTACTCACTAGCTCGAGCTCTGTCCAATAATCTCTCCCAAGCCTAAGGCATTTTTGTTTAATTATCTTAATTCTTTGATGACCTATTAGAAAACCAAATTCTACATCATTTTGACCAGCTGGTAACCCAGATGAAAGCATGCCTTTAAGTCTATAACCTCAATTGTACTAAGAACAAATGATCTAAAAGTGCAAAAGACAAAAGGAAAAGAGAAAAAGTTATTGAGCTCAAATTTTAAAAAGCAACTGTTCATGGATATGACAAACAAACAAATAACAAGTACAGAGGCTAATAGATTGGACAAGCAGACAAACATCTTACAAAACCAGTGTACTCGAGCATACTTTTGACCAAATTGAATTATACTAACTCTTTTACAATTTTAGGAATTTGTAACTAAAGTCAGATTTTGTTGTTAAGGCACTGACAGAGTTTTCTTACAAGAAGTATTTGGAAGAATAAAATCTTTTGTTTATAATCAATATATATTTTTAGTTTTGTCTTAAGGATACTGGTAACTTTTAGCTCAGTTATTTCTACATGCTCTTTCACCTACTCAGGCCTTGGATTCCCATTTTGCTTACCATCTCCTGGGCTTTCTGGGTCAATTCCTTCAATAGGCCCCAGGTCAAATCTAGCCTCCCCCTTGTCTATCAGTTATAGAGCAGTACCTGAGGTTTCACTGTCATAAGACTATGCATGAGCCTTTTGAAAGGTATAATCAACTTCTCCAGATCTGGGTTCATAGATACAGCTGGACAGCATGGACAGCACGCTCTGGTACCCAGATAGATCATTCAGCATTCTCTGGAAAAACACAAGCATACCCTCTCCTCCAGGTAAACTGTGGACAGGGTCCTTTCCATTGTCCAGTATGGAGATCTCTCCAAAGGACCTTTCCTAACCCTTTTTCTTTTACCTCATTGAATTGTGTTTCTGCTGCTGTACTTCTATTTTTGTAGAATTTAAAAAGTTAATAATATATACTGCCAAGTGAAATCTATTATGAGGTAGGAATTTTGTAGGGAGAAATTCTCCCTTTTGTTTTTGTAGTTGAATTTTGATTGTGCAGTGAGCATGCTCCATAATTCCTTGACCTTGGGGGTTATAAGGGATCCCCATAGTAAGGGAAATATGAAAAGTTTTACAAAAAATTTAGAAAGTGGCATTTGCATATGCTGGGCCATTGTCACTCTTAAGTGCCCATAGATAGCCAAGGGCACTAAAGGCAACCAAGCCTTGAGCAATGACACATACAGCCACTTCACCAGTGCAAGCAGAAGCAAAAGTAGATCCTGAGGAAGTGTCCAATGAAATGTGGTCCACGTATAAAGAACCAAATTCAGGAATGTGAGTGACATCCACCTGCCAAAGATGATTGGGATGTAACCCTCGGGGACTGACCCCATAGAAGATGGGGGAAGATGTATTATGCATGAGCAACATTGTTTAACAATTTCTCAGGCCTGCTCCCAGGTTAAATGGAGCTGTTTGCACAAGGCAGAAGCATTTTGATGGAAGGTGGCATAGAGGAAGAAACCTGTTGAATGGAATCTGGAGGAGTAACAGTGACAACAGCCAGCAGTCTGTCTGTAGCAGCATTTCCCTCAGTGAGAGGTCCTGGAATATGGGAATGGGAAGGTATGTGACCAATAAAACAGGGAACATGACATGGCCATATGACAACATGGACAGTGTGAAATGAAAAGATCTTCTTGACCAGTGTGTATAGTGGCAGTTTCAATGTGGTGCATCACACTGCAGACATAAGCACAGTGAGAAAAGAGACTAATTGGAATGGATGAATAATCCTGCAATGACTGCTTGTAATTCAGTCTTTTGTGCAGAAGAGAAACCTATATCCTGTATTCTGAAAGAGGAGGCCATTACATAACCTCCCTTACCTGAAGATGAACCATCCGTGAAGACGGAGATGCCTCCTGTGATGGGAACTGAGCTTATTTCTAAAGGGAAGACGAGGAGTGTGAGGGAAGCAAATTGAATTAATTTATCTGAAGGATAATGGCAATCAGTAGCACCAGGGGAGTTAGCCAATGCAGATTGCCAAGAGGATGAAAATCATCATAACCACTGTTGTTGAACTGAAGAAAAAGGAACAGTGATAGTTTGCGCCTCACGGCCAAAGAGCTGAGCAGCATGCATTTTTCCAGCACAATCAGTTCTGCCACAGTATCCTGAAAGGGAGTAATAGTTTTATGTGGGGTGTATAGCATATGTAGCCACTGTAAAGAGCCCTGAGGCTGCCAAAGGACCCCAGTGGGCGTATGCTGACTTGGGAAAATAATTTAAAATATCAGCAGAGATGGATCAACTATAGAAAGCTGAGCATTAGAAAGAGCCATATTATCTTTATTGAAGGCAGTTTTAGCCTCTGGTGTAAGTGCTCCTGGAGAGGTGGAGGCTGGGTCTCCCTTGAGAATGTCAAAGAGAGGACCTAAATCATGAATAGTTAGCTTAAGAGCTGGGCAAAACCGATTAATAGTACCAAGTAAAGTCTGAAAATCAGTTAGAGTTGATCTGAACAGTTTGGGGTATAATACATCTCTGTTGGATAAGGTGACCCAAATATGAAAAAGGGGCCACCACTAGGCCTGCACTGCGAAGGGCACTGTCTAATTGGATAAATACTTGATATAAGGTAGGTGAGGGTTCATGTGCTCGAAGGAGGTCATCCCTGTAATGGATAAGGTAAGCAGATGGATGGGCCCATCACACTGACACAATGGGTGCAACCACAAACCCTTGGCACAGGGTTGGAATATCTGGCACTCCTTGTGGCAGACGGCACCGTTGGAAGTGCCAGATAAGGGCCTGATTATTAATAGAGAGTAAACTAAAAGCAAAACGTGTTTTATCTTGAGGGTGGAGAGTGATAGTAAAAAAAAAAAAAAAAAATCAGTCTTTTAAATCAGTCACCATAAGGGAAAAATGTAATGGAATAGCTCCAGGACTGGGCAGTGCTCCAATAGGTTCCAAGGAGGGATTGACCACCCACAAATCGTATGGTACTCTCCAACTTCCTGACTTCTTTCTGATTACAAAAATTGGGGTGTTCCAAGGCATACTGGAGTATTGTACACGCCCTGCCGTTGTCTGTTCATTGACCAGTATAAGATCTGCCATAAGCTTCTCCCGAGTGAGGGGCCACTGATCAACCCAAACAGGGTCAACTGACATCCAAGTTATCTTGGACACCATCTGTGGGGTCAGAGAGGAGATCAAGGCCCCTCCTGAAAATGTGAGGAGGGTAGCCTATACCAAAATGGTCTCTCATAGGAATAACTGGGAGAGGTTCTTTCTTTCCCTGATTGTTCTAACCAAGCGCTTGAGTGGGAAGGAAAACTTGTTACAACATCTGATGAGTCACCAAGGAGTCAGGACTAAACAAAAATGCCCCCACATCCTATAATATGTCTTGACCCCATAGACTGACTGGTATACAGGGGAGGACATAAGGTAAGAAATGTCCAAAATGGCCCTCTTCATCCTTCCAGGTTAGCAAATTTAGCGCTTCTGCTAGGGTAAGAAACACTGCCCACCTCATGTAAGTCTGAGGTGGCCACATCCAAAGGCCATGATTTAGGCCAGTGGTGTTGGCCAATAAGTGAAACATCCACACCTGTGTCTACAAGCCCTTTAAAATGTTTTCCCTTTAAATAATCAATTCCATATTTAAACCCAGTAGATATCCGAAGACCCAATATCCTTGGATGTCCTTTTCTTATTTACAGATTTTTTTAAATTTTTGCCAAGGTTAGAATGACCAATTGAGCAACATTCGAGTCTGGGGTGATTTGATCAGTGTTTTAAGTAAACTGAATCATAACCTTGATTTCTTTTTTTGTTTGTTTTTTTGTTTTTTTTTTGTATTTGGGCTCTTGCCTCTGGCTGCAGCTTTTGTTCTGTCGCTTCATGGCTGGGGATGGATGAGCTACCCGGCTGGTGGTGGCTCCTTTGACCTGCTTCACTGCCTGAGATGGGTCCATCACCCACGCCTCCTCCTCCGCAGGGGATGAGGCGGTCGCCTCTGCAGCCATGGCCACCATTGGCTGACTGCAGGCACTGGGTGCACCAGCTGCCACTCTTGCTCTGCCTGCTGGAGGCCCCACCTCTGCTGGGATTCCAAGCTCAAGTGCAGCGGCTCCGTGTAAACTTTCAGTGCAAGACGTGCACCCGTGGGCCACAGGGAGAGCCCCAGGGCATGGGGGAGTCATGTCCTGCCCACCCAGCCCCAAGAGTTACCAGTATTTTTAAGACAAAATAAAAAATATAATACATATATTTATTTATTATAGATAAAAGTTTTTATTCCTTCCAAATTCTTCTTGTAAGAGAACTCTGTTAATAGACGAACAACAAAAGCTGCTGCTCCTGGGTAGGCAGAACCAATACTGTCAAAATCATCACAGTCCCAAACTGTTATACAGATTTAATGCAACCCCCATCAAAATATCGACAGCATACTCCACAGACCTAGAGAAAACAATCCTACATTTCACATGGAAGCAGAAGAGGCCGAGACTAGCAAAAGCAATTTTGGAAAACAAGAACAAAGCAGGAGGCATCACAATACCAGACTTCAAACTACTATACATATTATATTGAGCATTGCACAAGTTCCTCCTACTTCAGCAGAAAGGAGATTGAGTGTTTACCTTTTTAGTGAAACTACCTTAGCTGGGGAATTTAATTTTTGTTGTTACTGTTGAACCTCTAAGTCCTCACCCATTGCCTCCTAGGATTATTGGCGTCCCAGAGATGTTTCCAGTAGAAGCACGGGGGCCCTGAACGTCCATCAGAAAGGCCTTGGATGATTTCCCAACCCAGCCCCGCATGTTTGAGGATGGGATTATCAGTTTGCAAGACTCCAAGTATCTTAGGTAGGATAAGCTGGTGCCCTTTGAAGGATCTCTTAAACCTAGTATGGGTGAGAGTTTGTCCCAGGAAGAACAGATTGGAGATAGACCTGGGTTTTAGAAAGTCAGGTTGACTGAAGAATCAGACATCAGAGAAGGGGCTGAACACTGTGCATATCCTCCTCCAGGTGAAAGGTAGAGTATGATACAGGGAGGTTTTTTGGGGTTGTTGTTTTTTGTTTTTTGTTTTTTGTTTTTTTTGATAAGTTGTCTAGCGGTTTTCCAATTTTATTTATTATTTCAAAGAACTAACTTTTTGGTTCATTTATGCCTTGTATTGTTTTCTTAGTCTCAATTGCATTAATTTCTTCTCTGATCTTTATAATTTTCTCCCTTCTTTGGGCTTTGGGCTTAATTTTCTCTTCTTTTTCTAGAAGTATGAGGTGCAGCATTAGGTTGTTTATTTGTGCTCATTCTGTTTTCCTGATGTGAGAATTCACTGCTATAATTTTCCCTCTGAAGACTGCTTTCATTGTGTCCCACAGTTTCTGATAAATTGCATTTGCATTTTCATTTGATTGTAGATATTGTTTAATTTCTTCTTGAATTTTATCTGTGACCCATTGGTTGTTCGGGAGGATGTTATTTAATTCTCATGTATTTATGGAGTTTTTGAGGTTTCTTTTGTCATTAATCTCCAATTTTATTGTACTATGGTCAGATGAGATGCATGGAATAATTTCAATTCCTTTGCATTTGCTTAAGCAAAAGAAAAGAAAAAACTCAAATTCATGCAGTGAGGAAATCACTACAGGTCCTATGGAAATTCAGAATATCATCAATATATACTTCAAAAACCTTATTCTCATAGGATGGAAAATACAGAAGAAATGGACAGATTTCTAGAAACATAAGAATTACCAAAGCTGAATGAAGAAGATACAAACATTCTGAATAACCCAATATCAGTTAATGAACTTGAAAATGTACTTAACAACTTACCAACAAGGTATTATTTCTCAATTCTTTTGGTGGAGTTTTTAGGATCTTGTATGCAAAGAATCATGTCATCTGAAAATAAAGATAATTTCACTTCTTCCTTTCCTATCTTCATTCCTTTTGTTTCTTTCATTTGTCTAATTTC
>NW_004955495.1:3040641-3055294 GCF_000276665.1 Chinchilla lanigera
AGTACTGGAAAAAAAAAAAAAAAGAAAAGAAAAGAAAAGAAAAGAAAAGAAAAGAAAAGAAAAGAAAAGAAAAGAAAAGAAAAGAAAAGAAAAAACCAAAGACAGTTCAGTTTAGTTTAGTTTTGTGCAGAACTTGAAGTTGAACCCAGGGATGCTGAACTGAGCTGCATCTTCAGCACTTTTCTTCTTTAATTTTAAGAAAGGGTCTCATTGCCTAGGCTAGGCACAGACTTATGATCCTCCTGCCCCAGCCTCCCAGAGTGTTGGGATGACGGATGCACCAGAGAACCTGGCTCATAGGCAGGTTTATTAGGCAGAGCTGTAAAAGAAGGAGGAATAGGGAAGAACTCCAGCTGGAGCATCTGGAGGGGCTCACAGCATAAGGGTTCAGACTGGCGAGGCTTTATGGATCAGCTAAGTGAGCAGGGTTGGGTCAGTCATTATCTCAGTTCTGGTTTCATAACTCCAAGGAATCCTCATGGCTTGATGGGCAGCTAGGTTCCCATAAGATGCATAAAGGAATGCTAAACCTGTTCATTATGACAGGCTCAGAACTATCAAATAGAGCTTCAAGGAAAATCCAGCAGCATTCTAACAGATGCCCAAGGAGACCATCTACAACTGTACTAACCTAGACTTTAAATCCAGGGAGGGTCAATTACCCTGGGCCCACACTTCATGCGTGAATCAGCTCCAGATATCAAGAGATAGTACCAAAAGCCCTGACAGGCCTTCAAACAGGGGTGAACTGAGTATGCTTTCTTGGTCCTACATGCACATTTGGAAGAAGAGGAGACTTGTGACCTGCCACCAGTTGCCAATGAAACAAGGACCAGAGATCCTCAACCTCCTGGAAGCAATAAACCTCTCAAGGAATGGAATAGTCATCTGCTGCTAGGGCCACCAACCTCCTTAGATCTTGTGTCCCAGGGAAACTCAAGGGCAGATTGGGCTGCCAAGTGGGACAGCCTCCAGAACAACCCCAAACCATCAACAGCACTTCCCACAGTCCCATTCCAAAATCTTAACTTGAAACTACAGTATTCTAGGGAAGAGCTTCAAATGATTCATGGTGGTATATGGGACCCCACCCTATTCTTACCACATTGGGTATGATGACAAGTCATCCTGTCTACATGATGCCTTCCACCTAGGGTGGGGAGCCAGTGCTATGATGGCCCATGAGCGTTTCATAACATCCAGAGTCCACAACATTGGGTATGCATAGATACTATTTTGGGTGTGTAGAGGTCTTCTCTGCCAGGTCATAATGAGCTCTGAAGGGATCAAAGGCTTTCACAAGGAAGTAACTTCTCAACCTGGGCTAGATAGGTCCACCCAAAGTGATAATGGGCCCTCTTCCACATTCCAAATTAGGTGAGGAGTTTGCCAAGGATCTGAGCATGAAATACTATCTCCATGCTGCCCAGCAGCCCCAGTCCTCCAAAAACGTAGAGCAGACGGACCAAGCCCTTAACCCAACCTTAGCTGAACTTTACCAAGAAACCTACACTAAGTGGATTCACCAACTCCCAATTTCCCTGATATGGCTTCATGTAGCCCCTAAGTTGGGGCTCAAGCCCAGTGTATCTGAGATGGGTTTATGAGAGACTCAGACCTGATCATGGCCCTGAAACTTCTCAACTGATCCAATATGTCACCCATTTAGGACAATTTCAACAGGCTCTCCTAGCTTATAGCAACAAAATTCTTCCCCTCCCAGGGAAAAACCTTTCATGCCCACCCCAAATAAAACCAGGAAATTAGGTCCTAGTTAAAACTGGTAAAGAAGCTAGGCCCCAACAGCAGCTCCTTCCTAAGTGGAGAGGCATCTACCAGGTCTCTTGACCATTCCTCAGCCATTAAGCTCCAGGGTGTAGAGAGTTCAATCCATTTCTCAGGGATCAAGGCTGCTTCACCACCTTCCTTACCGATAGAGGCCCCATCACACAAGACTGACCAATAGCAGGTAGTAGACTTCAAGTTGTTCTTCAAAAGAAAACCATCTGCATATAGATAAGTAATCACATACTAGGCTCTAATACAAGATGGGCCTCCATTTTCCTGGTTGTGGATCTTGGTCACATGGCTTTGGTTCCAGCTTTGCTCAGTCCTCTTCTTCCTTGGAATCATCAGGATAATCGCCAGATACCCACAGCACAGACCCTAGAGAAGCCACACTATTCAAACCTAGTGTTTGGTCTGCCCCCAAAATATCTGAAATAATCAAAGTGAGCTATCCCTTGGTGTACTGCTGATAGATGTGTGGGAGTGGGAAACGATTATTGAAGAGATGCTGGGATACTCCCACACCTTATACAATGACACCATCAGTGGTGAGGTGGGAGGAGGACCCTGACCCCAGATCCCTTGCTGGAAAATTTCCCCATCAGGAAAAATCTATGAAGCCTCAGGATGGGTCTTGTCTTTACTCCTCAAGTTAGCTTCTTGCTTCTCCTAGTGACTCTCCTTAGGCACACTATATGTTTTGAACACTTTTCTCTGTGGTTCCACAATCTCATTGATCAGAAGATTAAGGCCTCAGCTGAGCTATAGGATGTCACAGCAGAGGTTCTCTTATGTCCTGGGTCCTCACTGATCTTGGAGGGGTAGGGCCAAAATATTGGCTATCCTCTTAGCCCATCTATCTCTTTAAATTTTTGGTCTACAAACCTCAGTTGTTGAACATCCAGAAGAGATTAATGACATTACATTGTAATGGAGGCAGTAAGCTTAATATTACTATATAATATCAAACATCTTAGAACATAAAATGGAAGCATTACTGTCTAACAACCATGGATAATCTAATATTTGAGTCCCTACAGAATGTAACAAACAGCAGTTACATATTTTACACAGATATTTAAAAATCAAAACCAAATAGAACATTGAAACATGACAATCATGATGACACTTTGTAACATACTTTTTTTTTTTTAAATAAAAGGAGGAAAATATTAACAGACAGACAACACTTTACAAAATAGCAAAGGAACAGTACAGACAGTATGGAGTTACAAACAAAGTGGTAGGGAATTAACAATGCTTGTTGTATTGCATATTGATACCTTCAAAGTGGTTTCTCATGAAAACAGATATAGACATGCAAAGCTAATCAACCAAGGACTCATTGACAGTTTATTTCAGCAAAGAAATACAAGACAGTAGAACAGCCATGTTAACTATCCTGCAGTAACATACTTAAATTTTCATTTTGACATAACATAAAGCTTGTAATCAATCATCTCTACCTAATACATAAGAAACCTTTACCTAACTAGTTGACCTTTAATAAGATATACATCACATAAGTTTTTTGTTAAAGGCAGAGAGGTCTGAATCTGAAAGAAAAGGCAATCCCCAGAAGCAATCCTTGCTTTACATTTTGGAAGACGCGTCATGAATTTTAATACACCTACACCATGAATTTTAATACACCATGAGATTAACAGTAATGAATTGTCATACATGTGTGGAAACCTTTATTTCTTAATTTAGTTTTGTTCCAAGCACATCTTTTGTGGGAAGACCTTATCATATTTTTTCAAGAGAACTTTACCTTCTCACCTTGACCAATTATTGGGGTTGTCTCTCATAAGACTATGGAGATCATTGGGGGCTCCTTATTAATGAACAAAGGCGGGTCACTCCTGTACTCACTAGCTCGAGCTCTGTCCAATAATCTCTCCCAAGCCTAAGGCATTTTTGTTTAATTATCTTAATTCTTTGATGACCTATTAGAAAACCAAATTCTACATCATTTTGACCAGCTGGTAACCCAGATGAAAGCATGCCTTTAAGTCTATAACCTCAATTGTACTAAGAACAAATGATCTAAAAGTGCAAAAGACAAAAGGAAAAGAGAAAAAGTTATTGAGCTCAAATTTTAAAAAGCAACTGTTCATGGATATGACAAACAAACAAATAACAAGTACAGAGGCTAATAGATTGGACAAGCAGACAAACATCTTACAAAACCAGTGTACTCGAGCATACTTTTGACCAAATTGAATTATACTAACTCTTTTACAATTTTAGGAATTTGTAACTAAAGTCAGATTTTGTTGTTAAGGCACTGACAGAGTTTTCTTACAAGAAGTATTTGGAAGAATAAAATCTTTTGTTTATAATCAATATATATTTTTAGTTTTGTCTTAAGGATACTGGTAACTTTTAGCTCAGTTATTTCTACATGCTCTTTCACCTACTCAGGCCTTGGATTCCCATTTTGCTTACCATCTCCTGGGCTTTCTGGGTCAATTCCTTCAATAGGCCCCAGGTCAAATCTAGCCTCCCCCTTGTCTATCAGTTATAGAGCAGTACCTGAGGTTTCACTGTCATAAGACTATGCATGAGCCTTTTGAAAGGTATAATCAACTTCTCCAGATCTGGGTTCATAGATACAGCTGGACAGCATGGACAGCACGCTCTGGTACCCAGATAGATCATTCAGCATTCTCTGGAAAAACACAAGCATACCCTCTCCTCCAGGTAAACTGTGGACAGGGTCCTTTCCATTGTCCAGTATGGAGATCTCTCCAAAGGACCTTTCCTAACCCTTTTTCTTTTACCTCATTGAATTGTGTTTCTGCTGCTGTACTTCTATTTTTGTAGAATTTAAAAAGTTAATAATATATACTGCCAAGTGAAATCTATTATGAGGTAGGAATTTTGTAGGGAGAAATTCTCCCTTTTGTTTTTGTAGTTGAATTTTGATTGTGCAGTGAGCATGCTCCATAATTCCTTGACCTTGGGGGTTATAAGGGATCCCCATAGTAAGGGAAATATGAAAAGTTTTACAAAAAATTTAGAAAGTGGCATTTGCATATGCTGGGCCATTGTCACTCTTAAGTGCCCATAGATAGCCAAGGGCACTAAAGGCAACCAAGCCTTGAGCAATGACACATACAGCCACTTCACCAGTGCAAGCAGAAGCAAAAGTAGATCCTGAGGAAGTGTCCAATGAAATGTGGTCCACGTATAAAGAACCAAATTCAGGAATGTGAGTGACATCCACCTGCCAAAGATGATTGGGATGTAACCCTCGGGGACTGACCCCATAGAAGATGGGGGAAGATGTATTATGCATGAGCAACATTGTTTAACAATTTCTCAGGCCTGCTCCCAGGTTAAATGGAGCTGTTTGCACAAGGCAGAAGCATTTTGATGGAAGGTGGCATAGAGGAAGAAACCTGTTGAATGGAATCTGGAGGAGTAACAGTGACAACAGCCAGCAGTCTGTCTGTAGCAGCATTTCCCTCAGTGAGAGGTCCTGGAATATGGGAATGGGAAGGTATGTGACCAATAAAACAGGGAACATGACATGGCCATATGACAACATGGACAGTGTGAAATGAAAAGATCTTCTTGACCAGTGTGTATAGTGGCAGTTTCAATGTGGTGCATCACACTGCAGACATAAGCACAGTGAGAAAAGAGACTAATTGGAATGGATGAATAATCCTGCAATGACTGCTTGTAATTCAGTCTTTTGTGCAGAAGAGAAACCTATATCCTGTATTCTGAAAGAGGAGGCCATTACATAACCTCCCTTACCTGAAGATGAACCATCCGTGAAGACGGAGATGCCTCCTGTGATGGGAACTGAGCTTATTTCTAAAGGGAAGACGAGGAGTGTGAGGGAAGCAAATTGAATTAATTTATCTGAAGGATAATGGCAATCAGTAGCACCAGGGGAGTTAGCCAATGCAGATTGCCAAGAGGATGAAAATCATCATAACCACTGTTGTTGAACTGAAGAAAAAGGAACAGTGATAGTTTGCGCCTCACGGCCAAAGAGCTGAGCAGCATGCATTTTTCCAGCACAATCAGTTCTGCCACAGTATCCTGAAAGGGAGTAATAGTTTTATGTGGGGTGTATAGCATATGTAGCCACTGTAAAGAGCCCTGAGGCTGCCAAAGGACCCCAGTGGGCGTATGCTGACTTGGGAAAATAATTTAAAATATCAGCAGAGATGGATCAACTATAGAAAGCTGAGCATTAGAAAGAGCCATATTATCTTTATTGAAGGCAGTTTTAGCCTCTGGTGTAAGTGCTCCTGGAGAGGTGGAGGCTGGGTCTCCCTTGAGAATGTCAAAGAGAGGACCTAAATCATGAATAGTTAGCTTAAGAGCTGGGCAAAACCGATTAATAGTACCAAGTAAAGTCTGAAAATCAGTTAGAGTTGATCTGAACAGTTTGGGGTATAATACATCTCTGTTGGATAAGGTGACCCAAATATGAAAAAGGGGCCACCACTAGGCCTGCACTGCGAAGGGCACTGTCTAATTGGATAAATACTTGATATAAGGTAGGTGAGGGTTCATGTGCTCGAAGGAGGTCATCCCTGTAATGGATAAGGTAAGCAGATGGATGGGCCCATCACACTGACACAATGGGTGCAACCACAAACCCTTGGCACAGGGTTGGAATATCTGGCACTCCTTGTGGCAGACGGCACCGTTGGAAGTGCCAGATAAGGGCCTGATTATTAATAGAGAGTAAACTAAAAGCAAAACGTGTTTTATCTTGAGGGTGGAGAGTGATAGTAAAAAAAAAAAAAAAAAATCAGTCTTTTAAATCAGTCACCATAAGGGAAAAATGTAATGGAATAGCTCCAGGACTGGGCAGTGCTCCAATAGGTTCCAAGGAGGGATTGACCACCCACAAATCGTATGGTACTCTCCAACTTCCTGACTTCTTTCTGATTACAAAAATTGGGGTGTTCCAAGGCATACTGGAGTATTGTACACGCCCTGCCGTTGTCTGTTCATTGACCAGTATAAGATCTGCCATAAGCTTCTCCCGAGTGAGGGGCCACTGATCAACCCAAACAGGGTCAACTGACATCCAAGTTATCTTGGACACCATCTGTGGGGTCAGAGAGGAGATCAAGGCCCCTCCTGAAAATGTGAGGAGGGTAGCCTATACCAAAATGGTCTCTCATAGGAATAACTGGGAGAGGTTCTTTCTTTCCCTGATTGTTCTAACCAAGCGCTTGAGTGGGAAGGAAAACTTGTTACAACATCTGATGAGTCACCAAGGAGTCAGGACTAAACAAAAATGCCCCCACATCCTATAATATGTCTTGACCCCATAGACTGACTGGTATACAGGGGAGGACATAAGGTAAGAAATGTCCAAAATGGCCCTCTTCATCCTTCCAGGTTAGCAAATTTAGCGCTTCTGCTAGGGTAAGAAACACTGCCCACCTCATGTAAGTCTGAGGTGGCCACATCCAAAGGCCATGATTTAGGCCAGTGGTGTTGGCCAATAAGTGAAACATCCACACCTGTGTCTACAAGCCCTTTAAAATGTTTTCCCTTTAAATAATCAATTCCATATTTAAACCCAGTAGATATCCGAAGACCCAATATCCTTGGATGTCCTTTTCTTATTTACAGATTTTTTTAAATTTTTGCCAAGGTTAGAATGACCAATTGAGCAACATTCGAGTCTGGGGTGATTTGATCAGTGTTTTAAGTAAACTGAATCATAACCTTGATTTCTTTTTTTGTTTGTTTTTTTGTTTTTTTTTTGTATTTGGGCTCTTGCCTCTGGCTGCAGCTTTTGTTCTGTCGCTTCATGGCTGGGGATGGATGAGCTACCCGGCTGGTGGTGGCTCCTTTGACCTGCTTCACTGCCTGAGATGGGTCCATCACCCACGCCTCCTCCTCCGCAGGGGATGAGGCGGTCGCCTCTGCAGCCATGGCCACCATTGGCTGACTGCAGGCACTGGGTGCACCAGCTGCCACTCTTGCTCTGCCTGCTGGAGGCCCCACCTCTGCTGGGATTCCAAGCTCAAGTGCAGCGGCTCCGTGTAAACTTTCAGTGCAAGACGTGCACCCGTGGGCCACAGGGAGAGCCCCAGGGCATGGGGGAGTCATGTCCTGCCCACCCAGCCCCAAGAGTTACCAGTATTTTTAAGACAAAATAAAAAATATAATACATATATTTATTTATTATAGATAAAAGTTTTTATTCCTTCCAAATTCTTCTTGTAAGAGAACTCTGTTAATAGACGAACAACAAAAGCTGCTGCTCCTGGGTAGGCAGAACCAATACTGTCAAAATCATCACAGTCCCAAACTGTTATACAGATTTAATGCAACCCCCATCAAAATATCGACAGCATACTCCACAGACCTAGAGAAAACAATCCTACATTTCACATGGAAGCAGAAGAGGCCGAGACTAGCAAAAGCAATTTTGGAAAACAAGAACAAAGCAGGAGGCATCACAATACCAGACTTCAAACTACTATACATATTATATTGAGCATTGCACAAGTTCCTCCTACTTCAGCAGAAAGGAGATTGAGTGTTTACCTTTTTAGTGAAACTACCTTAGCTGGGGAATTTAATTTTTGTTGTTACTGTTGAACCTCTAAGTCCTCACCCATTGCCTCCTAGGATTATTGGCGTCCCAGAGATGTTTCCAGTAGAAGCACGGGGGCCCTGAACGTCCATCAGAAAGGCCTTGGATGATTTCCCAACCCAGCCCCGCATGTTTGAGGATGGGATTATCAGTTTGCAAGACTCCAAGTATCTTAGGTAGGATAAGCTGGTGCCCTTTGAAGGATCTCTTAAACCTAGTATGGGTGAGAGTTTGTCCCAGGAAGAACAGATTGGAGATAGACCTGGGTTTTAGAAAGTCAGGTTGACTGAAGAATCAGACATCAGAGAAGGGGCTGAACACTGTGCATATCCTTCTCCAGGTGAAAGGTAGAGTACGATACAGGGAGGTTTTTTTGGTTTTGTTTTTTTTTTTAATAAGTTGTCTAGCTGTTTTCCGATTTTATTTATTATTTCAAAGAACTAACTTTTTGGTGCATTTATGCCTTGTGTTGTTTTCTTAGTCTCAACTGCATAAATTTCTTCTCTGATCTTTATAATTTTCTCCCTTCTTTGGGCTTTGGGCTTAATTTTCTCTTCTTTTTCTAGAAGTATGAGGTGCAGCATTAGGTTGTTTATTTGTGCTCATTCTGTTTTCCTGATGTGAGAATTCACTGCTATAATTTTCCCTCTGAAGACTGCTTTCATTGTGTCCCACAGTTTCTGATAAATTGCATTTGCATTTTCATTTGATTGTAGATATTGTTTAATTTCTTCTTGAATTTTATCTGTGACCCATTGGTTGTTCGGGAGGATGTTATTTAATTCTCATGTATTTATGGAGTTTTTGAGGTTTCTTTTGTCATTAATCTCCAATTTTATTGTACTATGGTCAGATGAGATGCATGGAATAATTTCAATTCCTTTGCATTTGCTTAAGCAAAAGAAAAGAAAAAACTCAAATTCATGCAGTGAGGAAATCACTACAGGTCCTATGGAAATTCAGAATATCATCAATATATACTTCAAAAACCTTATTCTCATAGGATGGAAAATACAGAAGAAATGGACAGATTTCTAGAAACATAAGAATTACCAAAGCTGAATGAAGAAGATACAAACATTCTGAATAACCCAATATCAGTTAATGAACTTGAAAATGTACTTAACAACTTACCAACAAGGTATTATTTCTCAATTCTTTTGGTGGAGTTTTTAGGATCTTGTATGCAAAGAATCATGTCATCTGAAAATAAAGATAATTTCACTTCTTCCTTTCCTATCTTCATTCCTTTTGTTTCTTTCATTTGTCTAATTTCGCTGGTTAATGTTTCCAGAGCTATATTGAATAGGAGTGGTAATAGTGGACACGTTTGTCTTGTTCCTGATTTTAAAGTGAAAGCTTTCAGTTTCTGACCATGCAATATGATGTTGGATATCATTTTAACATACTTTTATCAGACTGAGATAAAGACCATCTATTCCAATTTTCTGTAGGGTTTTTATCATGAATGGCTGTTAGACTTTGTCAAATGTTTTTTCTGCATCTATTGAGATGATCATGTGGTTTTTGTCTGTGGCTCTGTTAATATGGTGTATTACATTTACTGACTTGCATATGTTGAACCATCCCTGCATCCCTGGGGTGAATCCTACTTGGTTGTGGTATATAATCTTCTTGGTAAGTTGCTGCATTCTGTCTGCTTGTATCTTATTGAAGATTTTTTGCACCTACATTCATTGGGAAGACTGGCCTGTAGTTCTCTTTTTTGGTTGGGTCCTTCTCTGGTTTTGATATCAGGGTAATACTTGCTTCCAGGAATGACTTTGGAAGTATTGCTTCCCTTTCAACCTCATCAAAGAGTTTCAGAATTACTGGCATTACATCTTCCCTAATTTTTTTGTAGAATTCAACGGTGAATCCATCCAGACCTGGGCTTTTCTTTGTTGGTAAGTTTTTAATTACATTTTCAATTTCATAAGCAGATATCATGTTATTTAGAATATTTATGTCTTCTGGATTCAATTTTGATAATTTATATGTATCTAAGAATTTGTCGTTTCTTCTGTGTTTTCCATCTTGTTAGAGGAAATGTTCTTGAGGAGGCACCAAGATGGCGGAGTGGTAAGCAGCAGAGAAAGAGCCTCTCTTAGTGCTGTGCAGATGCTGGAATACAGCAATGTGATGAAGACAAGAAGGAGGGAAGTGGGTCCCTTGGGCACAGGAAGGATCTGAATTGAGAACTGAAGCCCACAGGGAGAATGAAGAGAGTAACTTCAATGAAGCAGAAGGAGGGAGCTGGCAGAGCCAGGACTCACTGCGTGAGAGGAGTGGTGGAGACCTGGGATACTTGGTGCTTGCTGGTGACACCAGAGGCCTCCATGGAGAGATGCAGCAGTGGAAGGGAGCAGTGGACATGAAGACTGCACTAGCTGGAGGTGAGGGATAAGTGTCCAGTCATCCTGCTGAGATCAGAACTCAGAGTGGCTGCTCGCTCCTTCTAGGGGCTGTCAGCTGGATCCAGGCCCACCACGGAGCGTACACTGACTGCTACAAGTTAAATGGATCTGGTCTTGACCTCCATGGCCAGAATACAGCCTGAACTTCAGAGGAAATAAAGGTGCAGGCTCACTGAGATTATCCACTACCCTGCCATAAAGCTACTGCTGGCTTGCTGGGATAAATCAACACAGACCTGGACTCTGTCTCCACACATTGCCTACCAGTGACAGCAGAGACAAACCAGTTTTTTGATTTTTTCCCTTCATTGTTTCATCTTGTTTTTATATGAGTGTGAACATGGTTTTGAGCCTCTTTGTAATTGTGGTTCTGTTCTTTTTATCTCTTTTTCTCTCCTTCCTTCCAGGCTTCTGCACCAGTTTCTAAAAATTGGCATGATCCCCCTTTGCCTTCCAACCTTAGTTCTAATCTCTTCATCTTCTCCTACTTCTCTATTTTCTCTCTAACCCCCTGACATGGTAAGGATTTAGATACTTCATATTAATTTCTGGTTTGTTTTAGATTCTGTTGTATAACCACAAGTGTAGTTTATATGGTTAAAGGTGGTAAATTAATAGTTACCTCCGTTTGTCATTTTCTAGGCTGTGTTTGATGCTGTTGTTATTGCTAATGTTACCACTTTAGTGAAAAGTGACATAATTGCTCTAACCAGCTCTTCTTCCTGGTATTCCAAGACTAAGATTGACTGAGGGTCATGGAAAATACTATGGGCCAGTGCCAAAGAACTAGAGGCCGGGCCAAGCAGGAAGCAATATCTCATCCCCCAAAATTAGAGAGGTAGGATCTTGAAACACACTCAAAACCCAAAATCCAGCTACACCTAGAAGACACCTCAAAGAAGTAGTCATTTCCTAAGGGTTCTAAATGCCAGCAATAAAGCAACACACCATAGGCATCAATCAATTTACAAGCATCAACTCAGGAATTAAACTAAAAAAGAAAAGAAAGTAAGAAAGCAGTCAAACAAGATGCAACTCTAGACATCCAAGTTCACCAAAAGCAAATACAGAGGACAATGAGGTGGGACAATCTGAAAGCCACCCAGCTGGCTGATAACAACAAAGCAATTGAATAAGGCTCTAGAAAAAATCAAATAAAAAACAATTTTTCAGGTAACTGTGGAGATAGTGTCCACAATGAAAACCATGCTTAGTGACACTAGAGCAGATACAGACAAAAAAAAATAGAGGAGCGTAGGAAAATTACAGTAGCCATGAATGCTTAGCATAGGAAAGAAATGGAATTCATAAGACAAATTCAAGCAAATATCCAGGAGAACAAAAATTCCAATTTTTTATTTCTATTCTTTGTCTTTGAAACAGGGTCTTACTATTCAGTTCAGGCTGGCCTTTAGCTTGCTTTGTAGCCCAAGCTGGTCTCAAACTTGCAACAAGCCTCCTACCTCAGCCTCCTGAGTGCTGGGTTTACAGGCATGTGCCGCCACTCCTTGCTAAAAACTCCACTGAAAGTATCCTCAGCAGAATGAGTCAATGTGAGGACAGAATCTCAGATACAGAAGACAGGCTTTCAGTTAGCAATCATGAAAAGAAAGACCTCCAAAAAATAGGAAGGGGCCCTGTGAAATCTATCCAGTAGCTGCTAGATGATGCAAAGAATAACTTAAGATTGACTGGAATCAATGAAAAGGCAGGAGATATCACAAGTGATATAAAGATTCTCAAAGTAGGTATTGATGATCTTCTGGATTTCCAAAGGATCCATTGTGATTTCACTCTTTCATTCCTAATTGCATGAATTTGAGTCTTTTCTTCTTCTTCTTTTTTTTTTTTTTTTTTTTGATAAGGTTGGCTAAGGGTTTGTCAATTTCATTTACTCTTTCAGAGAAACAATACTTTGATTCATTGATTCTTTGTACTTTCTCTTAGTCTCCATTGTATTAATTTCTTCTCTGATCATTATAATCTCTTCCCTCATACTAGCTTTGGGGTTGACTTAATCATCTTTTTCCCAAAGTTTGAGGTTCAGCATTAGGTTGTTTGAGTTCATTCTATTTTCCTGATGTGAGAGTTCACCATAAGTAACTCCTCTCCTAGGACTGCTTTCATTGCATCCCATACCATTCTCATCCCATTATCATTTAATTGTGGGTACTGTCTAATTTCTTCTTTGATTTCATCTGTGATCTATTGTTCATTCAGGAGGGTGTTATTTAATTTGTACATGTTTATTGAGTTTTCCCAGTTTCTTTTGCCATTGATTTCCAATTTCATTGTACTGTGGTCAGATAATATGCATGGGATAGGGGGCCAGGGATGTGGCTCAGTGGCACAAGCGCCTTCCTGGCAAGCTCAAGGTCCTGAGTTCGATTCCTGGTACCCCCCTAAAAAAATTTTTTTTAAAAATATGCATGGGATAATATCAATTGTTTTACATTTACTTGGTCACAGTTTACCATTTTGTCCTCAATTTCAGGCACTCTTCACAGTGGTCACTTGTGCAATTTATGAATTCCACGTTTTTTTTATTTCAGGTGTTTCTGTTTAGTATCTTTTCATGATTGTATATCTTTTGTGAATTTGTCATTCATGTTTTGAACTATTTTGGTCAGCTTTTCCAATTTTTTTTTTTTTTTTACTTATGTACCCTAAACCCACATTAGGCATTTTGGGTGATAATTTCATTATAATTTCCCCTTTAAATTCAACATGTTTCCTCACCTCTCCTCATAGAATTCCACGGCCTGGCTCTTGTTTTCCTCTCCACTGACGCCCTCCTCGATCTGCCTCAGGAGGGCTGGGAGACGGGGGTCTTTGGCTGCCGTTCCCCCACAGCCCTGTGTGTTTGTGTATCTGTTTCTGCAGTTTCTTTTATCCCCTTCCACCCTTTTTCAGTCCTGCAGGTTGAGGTCCAGTAAGAGGGTGAGAGCTTGTAGATTACATGAGGATTTTTACTAAGATGTTGCCTCCCTGTGATGCATTTTCAGCTTTCAATGTCCAGAGATAGTCTTACCTCTTCTGTTATTTAATTTAAGTGATTTGGACTCTGTCCCTATGTTTTGCACAGGAAATTACTTCTGGTTATAATAGCATTGACAGATCCAGTCAGATATCACTCACATGACAGACCTTACATTTACACCTCACCCTTTAAGTAGCCTCTGTGCAGACTACGTTCATCTGTTATTAGCAGTTGCTCTGCAGTGTAAGAAAAGGGAAGGGAAGAGATTAAAGGGTGGGTAAAAGAGGAAGGGCAGAGGTTGGATGGGGTGGTAGTAAGAGAGGTTATTAAAATTTTTTTCTAATATGGGGTTAGATTCTGTTGGAGTACTTTTGGCTGGGTTGAAGGGTTAGTTCTGAAAGTTGAAGAAGATATTTATGGCTGGGTGTGGTGCCACACACCTATAATCCCAGCACTAGGGAGGCTGAGGCAGGAGGATTGCCATGAGTTCAAAGCCAGGCTGGGATACATAGCGAGACCCTGTCTCAAAAAAAAAAAATTGTGACACAAAGGCGAGATATCAGGAGAGGGAGTTTTACTTCGTGGTTGAGGAAAGCTATGTGGCTGTGGGGACCTGTTGATAGGCTTCCATACCTATAATGTGGAAAAGAGAGGCGGGAGCACAGGGGTGTAGGGAGGATACAGCAGAGCCAGAAGATTAGGATGGGGAGGATCAAGGCTTAATGCTGGAGAAGAAAAGAGTGACTGTGAGAGAGCAAAATATGGCAAATTAAAAACTTGCGAAAATAATTAAGAAATAAAGGAATAATATTGCTGCAGGAGCTTGGGATAAGAAAACTAACTTGAAAAATGAGAACAGGGAAAGAATGTAGATGC
>NW_004955495.1:3055714-3071030 GCF_000276665.1 Chinchilla lanigera
CTCAAAAAAGACAAATAAATAAATATTAAAAAGCAAAACAGAGCCGCACAATACAAAATTTTAAAAAACCTAGCAGATGTCCAACGGGAACTCACTTCACATATTCCAAGAAGACTGCGCACGTGTGATTCCCACGTCACCTCTTCGCCAGAAGGCCTGGTGCTCACACTCCAGCTTCACCTCCAACCTTCCCACGGCAAAGCTGAAGCTACCCCTGCGTCAGGACTTCCTTCCACCAGCTTGCAAGCGTGTGGGCAGAGTCTGATGCTGACCCAGCTCTCGGTTTAGGACCTCTTCCCAGCCCCGCCTCTGGGCATGATGGTGGCATCGGCGGAAAAAATGCCTGGCATATTAGAGTCCACCAAGCTGGAGAGACTCCTGAGGGGTGTGCCTCTGCAGCCTCTCCAGCAGGCGTCCTCCAACGGCAATGAATACCTCCGTGCACTGGCTGGGGCTCTGCAGGAACGCTGTGACTGGTGCCAGCCCCTCTGTATGTGCCTGCCTGTGAGTCACTTCCTGGCCACTCAGGGTGAGCAAGCCACACAGGCCAGCAAACCCACCTGTGGCCTGGACAGGCAGGCTCCCATCCGCCTGTGCGTCCCGTCTCTGGCCTGAGCCTGGCGGGCAGAGGGGCTCTGCAGTGAGGAGCACAGGAACGGTGTCTGCCGCGGTATCGGGGGCGGGCAGGGAACACAGTCTGTCCTGGGACTTGTCTCTGCGGCTCTGGTCCCGTCCCTCGGGCATCCTGCCCCACTGTTGGAAATGGTGTTCCCAGGAAGAGCTGGGAGTGGTGGCGGTGGGGTTTGTCCTCTGCCCTTACCAGCTGTCTTCGTTCACTTAATCTATGTGTATCTCCTTGTAATCCAGCCTTTCAGGGGAGAGCCCCTTCCAGCTTCCAATACCTTCTTCGACAGAAGATCTTTCCCCAGCGTCTCCGACAGGATAGGACTCCTCCGCTAAGCAGCCTCGGGGAATTCTCCTCTCTTACTGCCTTCGAACCCACAGAATCTTAGCTCTTTGAATGTGTGCAGTTGAACAAGACAGTGGTCAAAACAGAAACTCTAAAAAAAGAAAAAAACAGTGCATCCTTTCCATACGCCCTTCTGTGGAGGCCAGGGCCCTGGGACTGCTTTTTTAAACCAAGTTTGGGAAAGGGCCAGAGATATAGCTCAGAGGCATAAGCACCTACCTAGCAAGCTCAAGGTCCTGAGTTCAATTCCTGGTACCTAAAAAAAAAAACTAAACCAAGTTGGGGGGAACCAGCTGGGCTTATCCATGCCTGAAGCCTTGTTAAAAACAAAACGGAGCTCCCAGCCTGGGGCCCCCTGCTCAGCCCACGAGACTCTGAGAAGAATCTGTTTGTTCCAGCGGACTCTGTTTCCCACCCTAGGACAGGAACTGTTAATGTTGAAATACAAGCTCTTTAAGATGAACACCAATTCAGTTAGTGGAATACAGGGAGGGGAGACCAGCTCTCCGGAACATAATGAAGAAGAAATGGTTGTACACCCAAACCCCATAAAGCCCAGCCCAAAAGGCTCCCTGTGCAACACCTACAGCCTTAGGAACCTTCATTCGTAAAGAAGAACAATGTCAAATAAAGCTTTAGTACAGTTCAAGAGGCAGAGAAACAAAATGAATCATGAGAAGCATGAACTATGGAGTTAAGCCATATAGCAATAGAATGACATATAAAGCAAAAACGTCAGAAAGGCTAATTAAAACCAAATTTTTCCCCAACAGGTAATTGAAAACAAACTCTCTGCACTGAGTTATATTCCCAGCCCTTTTTTATTTTATGTTTTGTGACATGGTTTCCTTAAATTGCCCAGACAGAGCTCGAGTTTTTGAATCCTCCTGCCTCAGCTTTCCAGAGTGTGGGGGGTACAGGTATGCACCACCATTCCCGGCTAGAACACCTTCATCCTCTATTTTCATCCTCCTATTTTAACTTCGTCCTCCTATTTTAACTTCATCCTCCTATTTTAACTTCATCCTCCTATTTTAACTATAATTTGTATCCATTATCCCAACTCTCCCTAACGTGGGAGGGTCCAACCGGGGGCACTTTATCCCAGCACCCAGACCAGAAACTTCAGATTTTCTAACCTCCCGCCCTAGGATAAGTAGTGACATTGCCAAGCCTGTGTGAAAACACACATCCCGGGCTGTGAAGGCAGCTGGGTGAACAATGACTCCGAGAAGCCCGCAAGGGCAGGTATGCGGCCGGTGGAGGGGAGAGGTCAGGGTCAGGGTCAGGGTCAGGGTCAGAGGTCAGCATCTGAAGGCTCAGATTTAAGGATCAGGAGGCAGGTATGTGTTGGGAGGTTACCCCGGGAATGACGGGGTGTGCAGAAGAAGAAAGCTGAGGGCAGGAACATGGACGGCCGGAGGGACAGAGCAAAAGAGGGAAAGGACCAGGGGTCCACACAGAGGAGAGACGAAACGCAGGGTCAACTCTAGACGCGGCCCCGAGCATCAGCCGCGCTCCCTGGGGGAGGCGGTTGCCACGGTGACAGAAGAGGGAGGGAGAGAACCGGTATATTTTTTTCCTCCTAACTTGAAGGCAGGTCTCTCCCTGCCGGGGCGCACACTGAGCTGCTCTCCGGCACATCCGATCTTGGGGGGCGCAGCGTGCTGCCTCGTGCCCTCCGCCTGAGTGTCCCAACCGTGTCCCGACGTCCCTCCTGCCACTGGCTGACTGTGGCCCTCCTCCCACCTGTGTCCAGTTTATTCCCAGCGAGGTGGCCATTCTCGAGGAGGCCCAGGCAGAGTGGACAGTGAGGCTTGGGTGGGTGGCCAGGCGAGACACAGGGGGCAGCTCACAGGAACTCGGGGTAACCGAAGGCTCCGGGACCTTCCGCAGCGGTCTCCCCCATGGCGATTTCTAATTAGAGCTAGCAGGTGCGAGTTCCGCGGGAAATCCCGAGAACGAGAGACGGTCGCTGCAGGGTGCCTGTACCACTCACTGCACGCGGGGCGGGAGCTGAGTCACTCAGGTTGTAAATGTCATTCGCGGAGGGCAGTCATCAGCAGGATGAGGTTAAACAGTGCAGATGTTTAAAATCGATCATATTGAGGAACCAGGGTCTGTCTTGACAAGGGAAACTGCTGGCTGATTAGGCCCTGCTTCTGGTCAAAGGCGGAAATGAAACACCCGCTAGTCCCATAGCGTCTGAGTGGGACTTTCGCACACACATCCAGAAAACAGCTTCACGTGGGACATCGAAGGAGAGGGGACGCCACCCCACAAGGCCGCCCTGCTTCAAATGCCAAAAGCAGGGCCGGGGTTCACGGGTTTCTGCTTCTGACCAGGGAGCTGTAGATCAGGAGCCCCACGGTCCCCTCCTGAGGCCAGCTCATTTGCTGGCCCACAATCCAGGACTTCCCTGGACCGGTACATTATAAAGCAGTGAGGGCGAACCTTTCAGAGCTTCCCATGATAACAAACACGTGTGCTGTGGATTCACCCCCACTACCATGAAGTATGCAGGTGGAGAGGTGCCCAGGGCAGCCCTATGGGAAGGGCACGGAGCTTCTGTGACTTCTCTGGGTCCACCGCGCCCCCCCCCCCGCACCTCTCCACGGAGTCTGCTCTCTACAACACCTCCAAACCCGGACCTTTGAGATGAATGGGAACCCCCTTCCTGGTGTAGAAACAGTTGATTAAATCACTGCTATGGGTGATCGGCTAACGCTCCCTGGGCACCGGAGGTGGGGCTGAAAGTTTCAACCGTCTACCCCTGCCCCGTCTTTCCACTGACCAACCTCTACCTTGAAGCGACCTACAGGGTGTCAGAACTGGTTGATTCAGCATATTAAAAAAAATCACAAACAGTCACGTTTTTAAAACTTACTACGAGTTTGCCTTACATGGGCATTACATTCAGGCATCCCGTAAACCTGAGCTAAGAGAAAAGTTTCTCTCCCGCTGTGAGCCTCTTCTGGGCTGCGAAGGTCATATTAGATTTCCCTCCATTCATAGGCTTATTCATAGGATTGTTCATTGCTTAACTGTGGAGGCTATTCCTTCTCCACATGAATCAAGCTTATTCCCCTGGGAAGGGACGTTGGGATCGGCCTCTGTGAGGGTCTAGTTTGCAAGAGCCATTACTAGTCTAACAAGCGACTCGTCTATCTAGCGTCTCCTCTCCAGAAGGTGAAACCTAAATTCAAATGGATGGGGAGGAGACATCAAATGACAAGAATTCACTGTGAGAGCCTGGCACAGTGGCGCACACTTGTCATCCCAGTACTCTGGGAGGCTGAGGCAGGAGGATTCCAAGTTCAAACTCAGCCCAGTCAACTAGTGAGACGCTGACTTCAAAGTTTAAAAATGAAGAAAAGGGGGCTGGGAGATAGCTCAGCAGTACAGTGCCCCTGGGCCTGAGCTTTAGTACTGAAGAAGGAAAAAAAAGTCTTCACTAAAGGAAGCAAGAAGTAAAGGACACTGCCTGCTTTATCTCACGAAGCCCTTTAAGTAGATGACATATCTTTTTTTGAGGGTTTGTGGGGGTATTAGGACACATTTGCAGTACATAAGGTTTACACTCCTGTGTGGAGCTGAGGTGTGTACAGAACTCATCTTAATTCCTTTTCTCACCTTTTTGCTCACCTCCCTCCACCTCTCCGTCCCCTTCCCATCTGAGAAAGATCTGTCTCCCTACCTCCTATTGTCTATCTTTTATTTTGCTCTTCATTTATAATTTGGGTTTCTCTAAGAAGAGAAACTGTGATATTTAACTCGTGTACCTGATTGATTTCACTTAACATTACGGTCTCAAGGTGCACCCATTTTCCTACAGAGGACTCAAATGACAATTTCCAAAGATCTTTTAGCCGCAGAATCGCCTCCCGTCCTCACTGAGAACCTCTCCTCTATGGTCCTGGAGGACTTTGTGGACCAAGCAAGAATGCAGTAGGACTACTTCGTGGTGGCTGTAACAGAGGGAACTGATGAGAAATGTATTTGAAGAAAGGAAAACAAATAAATAAGGCTTAGAGGTGGGTGGGGAAGTTCTGGTGTAGCTGGGTTCAGTTCCTAGTCCCACACAAGAAAAGAATACACATATTTATTCCAAGTCCCTCAGTCATTAGAACACTGTGATATGGGTATAAAAACAGGCACTAGGCAAATGGACTAGACTAGAACCCAGAGTTAAACCCACACATTTTCTCTCTATTTTCACTAATTTTCTCTTTATTTTCACTAATTTTCTTTTTATTTCCCTACCTTGCTCCCTTCCTTTTTCCTTTCCTTTTGTTTTAATTTCATCCTTCCTTTCTTCCTTTTTTTTTTTTTTTTTTGCAGTACTGGGGATTGAATCCAGGGCCTTCCCGCTGAGCTACGCCCCCAGCTCTTTGGTGTTTTTTTTGTTTTTGTTTTTGTTTTTGTTTTTGTTTTTGTTTTTTTGAGACTTCTGTGGGAAAGGTCCGTCGGGTCATCCACGGTAAGGGAAGGGGCAGTGCTGGAAAGATACAGCGTGGCTGAGGGTGGGCAAATACTCTGCATGTTTAGAGCCAGGCTTGGACGATCACTGAGGTCCACAGCTGGACCCCGTTCTTATCTCTTCAGGTACAGCGGATCTTTGTGGCCCCTGGGCTGCAGAGCACAGAGCACTTGTCTATGCAGTCTCCGACCTCCCAGAGGGTTCACTGCTGGCTAAGCCTGATTGGCATCTGCCGTCCAAACGGAGGCAGTTTCTTCTTATTAACATCATCCTCACCCCGTGCGCAGCAGCACGCACTTCCCACAGGACAAACACTCCCGGTGTTGTGATCGGGTGAGTTTGAGGTGGGCCTCTTGCGCTGGAAGCAGCCATTCTTCCGGTGAGAGCAGAGGAGGCCCGTGCAAGGGGACAGGAACAGCCGGTAGCCAGAGGAAAGCCGAGGGCTGGGGCCAGTCCAGCGGCCCCTGCGCATGATACCTGCTGACCACAGGCAACAGCCGGCGAGGTGGTGTCAAAGAACGGCTGGCCGCCACCAGCAGGAAGAGGTTAGCAGGCGAAGACTCTGCTTTCGTCGTTATTCTATTTCACCCTAAGGCTGCGGAGGGTGAAGTTCTGGTCTCCCAGAGCCATTCTGGCCTGGGGTGCATTTGCTGGGTCAGCGCCCTGAGGCAGGGCTTGAAGTTGGTTCTCGGCCCCGCATGGTGGCATATCCCTGTACTCCCAGCAGCCTGGAAGCTGAGGCAGGAGAATCACAAGATCGGAGCACAGCCTGAGCGGTGAAGTTCAGTGAAGTGCGGCGAAGGCTTTCAAATTCTTTCAGAAAGATGGCAAAATGGCGCTCATTTGAACAGGATCCGTGGAAGAAACAATGCACGCCCTCACTGAACTTCATACTCAGGATCTTGGAGAAAACCACCACCTTCTCAACTTCCACACCTGACTTTTCTATGAATTTCCTCCTAAAACCAGACCCTAACTTCAGTAAAACCTTCAAACATAGACTGAAGGGCCTCAAGATGAATTCTGCCTCTCACACAAAAATAACTGAGCTTAACATGCCAGCACATTAAAATGGATATTCTTTGATGCTTTTCAGTTTTTTCCCTATCAACATATGATCAAATGTGTGTTATCCCTTTTTGCCATGGTTTGTATAAAACTATATCTTCAGGGGAAAAAAAAATCAGGAAAAAAATGTTTGTTTCAATAATTTAATTCCTTACACTAAATCAGATTTCAAGAGAACAGACTTTCTTTTAGTTTTGGTCCTAATCAGTCTTCCGCCATGTTTCTAACCTCCTTTGTGCTTTAAGAAATTTAAGCATATGGATTTTTAAAGTAACTTCGTGAAAATCACTTTAGTCAGCACAACCAAGTGCTTTACTTTGTGATTCACAAGTCTCCCCTCTGTGGGAAATTATGTTCACTTATAAATTATGTCAAGTATTTATCATCTATTGGGAAAGGCTATACACAAACACACTGAGTTGTATTGGAGGCAGATGTACAAACATGCATGCTTTCTTCAGTGGTTTCTTATCTCATCCTGACACACCTTTGAAGAATGTGGTTCTTTCATTTATAAGACTGGAACAATAAGTATCTCAGAAGTTCCCAGGGAAATTAAGCCAGGATCTATTAAGATGTCAGAATCATAATTTTATTAGAAAAATCATGTCTTAAATTTCAAGAGGATACTTATTTAGGAGTTTTTTTGTAGGGTTTTTTTTGTTATTGTTGTTGTTTTATTTATTTGTTTTTTGTTTTTTGGTCTTATTGAGACAGGGTCTCGCTATGCAGTTCAGGCTGGCCTTGAGCTCACTTTGTAGCCCAGGCTAGTCTCGAACTCGAAACAATCCTCCTGCCTCAGCCTCCCAGGTGCTGGGATTATAGGCTTGCACCACCACACCCAGCAATAACATTTATTTGTTAAGTAATACAATATGAGGTTTTTTTTAAGTAACCTACCATCAGAACCTGCCATCTATCTTAGTGATAGTCCAAAGCCTGGCTCTGAGCATCCAGGGTATGTTCCTACCATCACCCACGATGTGTCTTTCCAACACTGCCCTTTCCGTTACCGTGAATGATTGGAAGGACCTTTTCCACAGAAGTCTCAAAAAAAAAAAAAAAAAAGAGCTGTATGCGTAGCTCAGTGAGAATGCCCCAGATTCAAAAAACCTCTAAGAGGTTCTTTTTAAGTAATCCTATTCATATACTACTTTTTAAAATAGTGTTTTCAGAAAAAAGTTGACAGTCTTAAGGAAAATATTTAGGTCTATCTTATGGTTGAACAGAATTTTTAAGGTTATTATAGATAAAGTCGTTTTTAGAAAAAAATTCGTTGCAAGGGTTATTTGCCCCACTGTAATCTCTCATGCTTATTCAGAATTAATGTGTATTTATTTAACTTCTTATCATGTGCCTCATTCTGCACATAAGATGCAGAGACCTACCTAAACACTGCATGTGGAAAGTTATTTTGTGAGCTTTGTGAACCTTTTAAAAGTTTTCTCTTTCTCTGTTTGGGTAAAAATCTTTAAGTGTTTTTCCTTTGCAATTTTAGGTGGTTTTCAAAAAGTGATGGTTATTAGTCACACCTTCGATGCTTTGGTGCAGAAACGAGACCGTTTGGTGACTACACCGCGCTCACTTGTCTTCTTTCCCTGTGAGTGACAGCGGTTACGGCCAGGTATCCTGCACCAAGCTGGGGCTATCACGCAGTGTCACTTTCTGGACCTTGTCTAATCCTTACTGCCCATCAGAATTTTTCTCAGGGGGGCTGGGGATTTAGCTCAGCGGCAAAAAGCGCCTGCCTTGCATGCACAAGGCCGTGAGTTCGGTTCCCGGTACCGGAGAAAAAAAAAAAAAAAAGAATTTTTCTCAGGACTTCCCGGGTCTTCAGCACTCCAGTGAGGACACGCTGTTCCTTGCATCTTAGTGAGAGCCCACATCCTTGGCGGGATGAGGAGGTGGGATACTTTCATCCTCTGCCCCGTCTCTCTTTGGGGTTGAGTGCAAGACAGCATTTCAGTCTTGCTTCAGTGCCGGTGTTATGTAAGTGCTTCTTCTTAACAGAAAACAAACCTGCTTTTGGTAAGTACCCTTCAGTGCTTCATCAGATTTTTCTAAGCTGAATTTATCAAAGGGAACCACTTTGTCCACCGCCTTCGCAAAGCGGCTCATCTCAACCCTAAAAGAGCATCTCAATCTTTCTGCTCTATTCCAAACATTAACTTGAGCATAGGGGCTGGGGATTTAGCTCAGCGGCAAAGCGCCTGCCTGCCAAGTGCAAGGTCATGAGTTCGGTTCCTGGTACCGGAGGGAAAAAAAAAAAAAAAAAAAAAAAAAACTTGAACATAGGCAGGGCTTTCATAATAAAAGGATTTTTATAAAACTTTAGCGACTGAAAGGGATGTTATATGTTGTTTTAGAAAAACAAAATTCACTCAACACTGAGCAACAGTAAATTGGTAGAATAGAAGAATGACACCAAGTTGAGACTTTTCTAATGGATCCATGTAGTATTGGTTGAAGAGATGGGCACATCCAGCGCTCGGGAGGCTGAGACAGGAGGATCATTGTGAGTTCAAAACCAGCCTAGGCTGCACAGTGAGCTCAAGGCCAGCCTGAACTGCATAGCAAGACCCTGTCCCAAAAAAAAAAAAAAAAAAAACCACCTGAGTCCTTTCCACAGATGTGTGTAAGATGTGTGTGTATGGGTGTGCACTCAGGCATGTGTGTGAAGAAGTCTATACACACATCCACTCTAATGCTGTTGTATACATTAACAAGTTAGATACATTTTAATTTATTGACAAACAAAATTAAACAAATTGACTTCCGGAACTGGGATATGCTTGGTTTTGAAGAGCATATCTGGTCCAGGTGGGGTGGCACATGCTTATAATCTCAGCACTAGGAAGGCTGAGGCAGGAGGATCACTGCAAGTTCAAAGCCAGCCTTGATTGCCTAGCAAGGCCCCGTCTCAAAGAAACAAAAAACAAAACAAACAAAAAGAGTGTGTTTAAAGTCATCAGATTGTATCTAAAATTAGCTGAAACACATGGGTGCTGTCCATATTGAGCTCTCTGCTGTTTGAATTATAGAGGTCTACAGTATTTGTGTTTGCATAGCTTTTGTAAAAAATTTAACAAATATCAGGGTGATGATTTTATTTTGGCATGAATTCATTCAACGTTTTCTAAACAGTGGTTTATTATTTACTCTTGACTTGTAAATACTCTACTTTTTATTTTAAAAATTAAAAACCGACAAAACAACGATGAAGACAAAATCAAAACAACACAAAAACAACAGAAATGATACATGACCTCAAGACAAAATGATAGAAATTTACAGTGGTTGCTAAATTATATACTGTTATCTTCAACGAAGTTGCTCAGTCCGTTAGGCATAAGAATGTAAGATTGATCAAACAATCAAAGGCAGTCAAGTAAAAATTAATGATAATTTTAAAAACATTAGAAATGATGCAGAGGTTACTTAATTTTAGGAAGCATTGGCATATCAGTTTTTGAAGTATCTCAACTTTTATGCATGTATCTCATGTATGTGCAAGTACGTTGAAATCTGAAAAAAATCTAACACATTTCTGGTCCCATGCATTTCAGAGAAGGGATATTCAACTTATAGTGCTGGTTATTATATTGAATTTATTTCTTTCTCATTTAGCAGCTTATGTACTGAGATGAAGGCATTCTGCAGAAAACAATGACTCTAGACTATGGACTCTATTCAAATAGACTATAGCTAACAGAATGGTAAAGTCAGAAGTGACCCCTCTCTGGTGAAAAGTTAGCTCAGGCTTAAAAGAGATACAGTATATTAATCATATATTTTATCATTATTGTTTATGTTGTGGAATGAAATCATTCATCATTTTCTCCAAGCAAGATTATATTCATTAACAAGTACATCCATTTTCCACATTTTTGAGAAAAGTAATAACTATCAAGACATTCTGCATTTTTAAACCTAGTTTTACAAAGAAGTGTCATATTTTGACAATATAGAATATCATCTACTGGATATAACTTTTGTGCTTATAATACAAGGATTTAAAACTTGCAATAAAAATACCAAACACTCTAATGCCTTGCAGCTTTTCTTGTGCTAACTAGAACTACAAAATAATTAAAATGTCTTTTTAGAGAATTTTCTGATTATATGTAGAGCACTTTGGTTTTTATTCCATTCTTTGTTTTAACTTGATGGTAGTGGTAGCCTACATTTTTTTCATCAAGCAGAATGAAGTGACACTGAAGTTTTCAAATTTCTTTTAAAGAATTATTCAAGCGTTAACATTTAAATCATGCTCCATAGGTGATAAAGAAAGGCTTACATTTTAAGAAAACAAAATGGACATAGCAGTAATGATACACATAGAATAAATTGTGTCAAAATAAAAACAAGTGGGGCAGAGAGTTAAAGGATCTTTCTTTAGAGCCTAACTCAAACTTTTGAGGATGAAATGTGGCTTTCTTAATGGATGATGAATTTTGCACGTATCACAGAGATCCCACTAATTTTCACTGGTTCACTGTAATGTTCAATAGTTTATGAAAACTTTTGCTCCTCTGCTGATGAGTTTTGGCACAGTAATTGTCCAACAGCTCTGATTTAAAAATGAAAATTGATACTGAAATAAGCTTGATCTATTTATGTAGAGAAGAGAACTGCCAGGATGTAGCTCGTGTAAAAGTCCTGGTTTAATCCCCAGCCAAACCTACTCTCATAAAGACAGCTGTAGAGGAAAGAAAACGCAAATGAGCTAAGTGACTTAAACCTCTTGCCGAAATGACTCTATTTAGCTACTAATAACACAAACGAACCCTACAAGAGGGAGGGTTCATTTAGCAACACCCTCTTGCTACATTAATCTTACATTTAGATTAATGTAAAAAAATTGAACACCTGAATTTTAAATCATCAGCTCATTGAACCAGGAATTCACTTCTAGAAAGCACTCCTACAGGTTTAGGCATGAAAAGACCTACGGACAAGGCTGTGAGCCTCTGGTTCGGTTCTGACAACAGAAGACCACAAAGGAACAACTCCATCTGCAGGAATCCCTGGGCCACCAAAGTGAGCCGGTGATGGTAGATAAGGTGGTCCTCAAAAGAACTGGAGGAAAAAGTTGGCCAATCCAGGGGCTTCTTTAGAATGCCTTTGCAGGATGTTACAATTAGTTAATAACTCATTCTTGGAAAGGAGTTATTAAACCGTGTAAAGTAGGTCACTAATAAAAATAATTTCTCATATAGAATAAAAGTGTGTGTGTATGTGTGCATGTGTTTTATTGCAGATTTAACTTAAGGTCTCTGCACTGAGCTACATCCCCAGTCCTTTCTTCTTCTTATTATTATTATTATTATATTTTGAGACAAGGTTCTGCTATGTTTCTAACTTGCCAGGCCATGCTTGAACTCCAGATCTTCCTGCCTCTTCCTCCCAGAGTGCTGGATTACAGGCATGCACCACCACTGTTATATAACAGATCATATAAAACTAAATAGAGAAAGAGAAAAAAAGGAAAGAAGGAAAAAGGTCCATAACAGAATTTTTTGGGCATGATCTGGAAATGAATTAAGGGGGAAAAACACAAGATGAAAGCATGCAATATTTACACACACACACACACACACACCCGGGGGGGCGGGGGAATGGAGCTGCGAAAGTCGGATAGAAAGGCGGTTGATTGCAAATGAGTAAAACATTCCTAGAAGACATGTAAGGCGCTAGGAACCGGTTTGCCTGCCAAAAAGGACATGGGACAAAATCAGGGATGATGTTCTGCTTTTTCATTCTAAGCCATGTGAAAGAATTATCCCATGATCAAGACTCAAGTTTATAGCGATGCTCAGAGAAGCCTCCGAGTTTGAGCCCTGTTGGTTAAGTCTTTCTCCCCTCAAGGCCAGGTCATCAGCACACCCTCAGACTCCAGAGCTGGAGCCTTCTCCGGGAGCAGAGGTGTCCCTGCAGATCTTCACGGGGCTCCCACCTGCCACAGGTGGCTTCCATTCATCCCTCTTCTCCCCAGACTGCTCCTCTGTCCCCAGGAAACCCTGACTCCTGTCCCCGCCCATCCCCGGCTCCACCATCCCCCTTGCTCCACCATCCCCCTTGCTCTCTGTGGATCTAAGGACTCTAGGGACCTCCTGGGAGTGGACCCTGCAGTGTGTGTCCCTCTGCGTCTGGCTCAGGTCACTGAGCACAGTGCCCTCGAGTCCTATCCATGCTGTAGCAGCGTCACGATCTCCTTTCACAGCTGAGGAACACTCCGCAGCATGTGACACCACGATGTTAGACCTTCTGTCTGTCAGCTGCTTTTGCTTATTGGCTGTGGTAGGTGAATGCTGCTATGCACACGGTTACATATGCAAAGGGAAAATTTCTAGCTTAACTCTTTTGACATTTGTAGGGACTCATTGGTCTCTTGGTGTACCCCAGGGAGGAACAGCAGCAGGTATGAGGAAAAAGATAGACAAGAGACAAAAGCTGGGGTCAGGCAGAGCAGCCTCTTACCTGATGGGCAAGAGGACTAACTAACAACAGTAGGGGCATTTATTTACACCCTTGCAAAGTTAGTACTGTGAGAGGCAAGGTTGCCTAGCAACGAATGACTGAAATTGTCCAGGCAGGATGTTTTTCTCAAGACTGCAGTACCTGGACCGCTGGAGGCACTCTGGCTCTGTCCTGCCCTCACACATAGGACCAGTCTCCAGGTCTAGCTGTTCCCAACAGACATTATTTTGCACGTATCACGGAGATCCCCCCATTTTAAAAGGATAATGTACATTTATTTCTTTAAAATTCCAGGTGATTTCCCAATGACAGTAATGAGTTCTGTTTCTTGTACCTTCTATGGGTACATTTTGTTGCAAATGTTCATTATAACACAGAAGGCATGAGAAATGCCTCAAACCTCAAAATACCCCACTAATTTATCTCTGGTATACCATAATTTAAGCAGAATCACACATTCCGTAGATATTCCAATAACCTGAGGTTCATGTCCATAAAGTGCATGGTACATAAGATTAAAAAATTCTCTTTTCTTCAATTTTAAGAGATCTTGGTCATCAACGCATCTCACTACTTTCTTGAAAAATGTAAAATAAAGCTGGGTATGATGGTGCATGCCTATAATTTCAGCCCTCAGGTGGCTGAGGCAGGAGGATCATTGTGAGTTTAAGACCAGCGTGGGCTACAAAGTGAGTTCAAGGCCAGCCTCATTTGAATATTTTCTTTCTATTTCACAAAACCTACTATACACTTGGGTCCTTATTTACACTTTTGGTTTCTCACCAAAGAGAAACAGTGCAGTATTTACACATGTGTCTGATTTATTTCACCCGAGTATGTTCTCAAGGTGCATCCATTTACCTATAAAAGTCTCAAACATCCATCTTCATGGCAGAGTAGTACTTCACTGCATAAAAAACCCCACATCTTCTTTACCCATTCACCAGTGGATGGGATTTGGGTTGTTTCCAAGACTTAGTCATTACTAACTGTGCCACTATAAGCGTGGGTATCCATATATCACTGTTATGATGCTTTTTTTTTTTCTGGAACAGGTAGACTTAATAACTTTATCAGCAGGTTAGGTCATGCAGTTACAAAGCAGTTAGAAATTTCTGAAAGGGCATTATTGTTAAAAAAAAATTGCTCATCCTTACAAAAATAGTATCTAGGGTTCCACTGGGATACTATGGTTCAAAAGGCTCTGGCCAAATAATTCGAACAAAACAGTCCTCCAGCCTATGGTGAATGGGGCAGAGTAGGACCCTGAAAGTGAGGCTGGGCTGGGCCCCAAAGTGCTCAGAACCAGCCAGGCTCCAAACAGGGAGCCCTGTGGTTTTCCCTGGGATACTATTCAACTGTGGTTCAATTAGTCAACACAATAGGTCTTCAAAGGGGAGGAAAGATTAATAACTGTGATAAGGAGATTGTTGCATTCTTTGGACTATGTCATAATTTTAGTTAGCAAATTCTGATGGTTGACAAAAATCGCCTCCATGGTTGCAGGTGTGAAGACGACTCTCCATTGGGCTTTGTAATTCCTGCTGGACAATACATGACTGATAAGCTATAAATGATACTGTTTTATGTAATAAAAATACTAGCTTTCTTTAATTTTTTTTTATCTGGAATTGAACTCATGACCTCAGGCTTGCCAGGCAAGCACTTATGCTGCTGAGCTACATCCCCGGCCCCCTCTTTATTTATTATGTTTGTAGTCATTTACTGCTTGAGACAAGGTTAAGCTTGTTAAGTGATTAAAGGCAATTTTATTACAGCAACACATACTTATTCTATTCCGAAAGAATAAAGTGCACAAGAAGAACAGCTTTTATTTTTCTTTGTTACTTGTGAAATTAAGTTATCCTGTTGATGTCAAACACTAGTAACTCACTGGAGGACCATGCCACCTTCTGAAAATGCCACACACCTACTCTTCATGTGTGTCAGAGCTCTCCCTCGTGAGGGCTTGCCAGTGTGGGAAAGCAACTGCTTGAGTGGCTTCCAGGTCAGCACTGCCTGGGAGCTGGGAGCAAAGAAATAGCCCAGGAGGAGTGGCTTTGTAGTTAAGGCAAGATGTCTCTTAATGATGCTTTTAATTCTTTTGGGAAGATACCCAGCTGGGTCAAATGGGAACCCTACTCCTAATTTTTTGAGCAATCTCCACACTGATTTCCAAGTGACTGTATTAGTCTACACTCCCACCAACAGTGGACAAGGGTTTCTTTTTCCCCACAGCTCCTCCCCACTGGCAATTGTTATTGGTTGCTTACTTGATAATAGCCATTCTTTCTCGGTGAGATGGAATCTCATTGTTA
>NW_004955495.1:3072740-3073667 GCF_000276665.1 Chinchilla lanigera
TCTTTATTATCTCTTTCTAGACTGTCTTTCAAAGCCCTTTGTAGAACTGGTTTGGTTATCATGAATTTCTTCAATTGTTCTTTGTCATGGAAGTATTTTATTTCTCCATCAATTTCAAAAGATAGTTTTGTGGGGTACATCAGTCTGGGTTGGAGGTTGTTTCCTTTTAGTACTTGAAATACTTCACTCCAAGATCTCCTTGACTTGAGGCTTTGTGTTAAGAGGTCAGCTGTGATACTTTCCCTTACAGGTGATTTGATGCTTTGCACTAACAGATTTTAATATCTTATTCTTGTGCTTAATTTCTGAAATCTTGACTATGATATGCTTGGCTGCAGATTTTTTTGATCATGACTAAAGGGAGTTTTATATCCCTCCCTTATCTGTAGATGTCAAATTCTTTTCCCCTGTCAGGGAAGTTTTTTGCCATGACATCTGTAAATAGGGTCTTTATATCATTTGTGCTATCTCCTGCTTTTTCATTGATTCCAATCATTCTTATGTTATTCTTTTGGCATCATCTGGTAGCTGCTGATTGATTTCTCATGATCTCTTGATTTTTCAGATGATCTCTCTATTTTTCAGAAATCTTTCTTTTCATGATCACTGTCCACAAGCCTGTCTTATATATCTGAGATTCTGTCCTCACACTGGCTCCTTCTGCTGAGAGCACGTTCAGTGGATTTTTTAGTCTCCTGGATATCTGCTTGACTCTGTGTCATGGATTCCATTTCTTTCCTGTGTTGGGTATTCATGGTTTCTATCACTTTCCTAGGCTCCTCTATTATTTTATCTGTATCGGCTCTAGAGTCACTAAGCACAGTTTTCATTGTGGTCACCATCTCAGTAGTTATCTTAGAAATTATTTCTGATTTGATTTTTTTTTACACCCTAATTATTTTGTTGTTGTTACCACTTCAGAGAGGC
>NW_004955495.1:3074857-3077149 GCF_000276665.1 Chinchilla lanigera
AAACAAGGAAGGAGAAAAAAAGAAAAACAAGAAAAGAGAGAGAAAAAAAATGTCCACCTCTAGGCTTTTCTCTGCTGTCACTGGTAGACAATGTGTGGAGACAAAGTCCAAATCCATACTGACTCATCCCAGCAAGCCAGCAGTAGCTTTATGGTGGGGTAGGGGATAACCTCAGTGAGCCTGTACCTTTATTTCCCCTGAAACTAGAGCTGGTTTGTGGCCATGAGGCTGGGATCAGACCCATTCAGCCTACAGCCATCCACATACCTTCTATGGTCTTGAACTCTTCTGGAAGCCACTAGATGGACCCAGCAATTGTTCTGAGTTCTTAGCTGTTGGCCCCTTTCCAAGATGGCTCCCTGAAAATCGCCCCCTCCAGCAGGAGGTCTGAGCCCATAGCACTCACCTCCAGCTAGTGCACTCCTCCACATCCACTGTCCCCTTCACTGCAGCGTCTCTCCGTGGAGGCCTCTGGGGTTGCCAGCAGTCACCGTGTGTCCTCAGGTTTGAATCCCTCCTCTCACGCAGTGAGTCCTGGCTCAGGGAGGAGGCTCCACCAGGTACCTCCTTCTTCTTCACTGAAGTTCCTTCACTCTCCCCATGGGCTTCAGTTCTTCAGATCCTTCCGGGGACCAGGGAACCCACTTCCCTCCTTCTTGTCTTCCTCACAATGCCATGTCCCAGTGTCTGGACAGCAACACTCAGAGAGGCTCTCTCTCTGCTGCTTACCACTCCGCCATCTCCCCAGAAGTCCTTATTCTGCACCTTTACAGGCTCCATTTATATCACATTACTGTGAACTTGTACAAAACCCATTCATAGTTTGAAAACTATGCTGTGTGGTGCTGTACTGTACTACTACAAAACATCCTTTCCTGTAAACGCATTGAAATTTTTCCTGGGCATTTATTAGGCCTGTTCTTAGCACTATTCCAAATGCCGGGAAGCAGATGTTTTAAAACTCCCAAAATAGTCAGTTTTCTTAACTTTGTTAAGGTAGTTACTTGAGCTAATAGGAATTGTGCAGGAATACTGACCCATCTCATCTAAACTTCCAGTTAAAAATAAAGAAATTAAATTGGTTGCGCATAACAAGAACCTCTCAATTCCAAAGCTATTGAAAGATCCTGAGTCACCTGATCGACAAAATGATGCATAAAGCAGCTGAAGCTGTTGCATTCTTTACACAATTAAACCCCGTTATTTTTTTCCTTTAAAGTGACCAAAAGAAGTTGAAAATGTCTTTAAATCAAGCAGAGATTTAAATAAACATTTTTATATTTCTTCTAGGAAACTAAAATGTTTTATTCCAATAAACTAAAAAAAATTAGTATAAATGAAACAAATGAGAATATTTGTTTTTTCTTTTTTGTAAGAATCTTTAGTATATATATATACATATATATGTTTTTTTGTTTTTTTGTTTTTTGGGGTTTTTTTTTGTCTTTTTGAGACAAGGTCTGGCTATGCAGTTCAGGCTGGTCTTGAGCTCATTTTGTAGCCCAGGTTGGTCTCAAGCTTGCAACGATCCTCCTGCCTCAGCCTCCTGAGTGCTGGGATTACAGGCATGTGCCACCACGCCTGGCTCAATGTACTGCAGTTTATGTCTTGTACTGAGTAACTACTTTGAAGATAATGAGACCCAGTGTAATAACCACTGTTATTCTCTTATTGTCTGGTTATGAAAATTTGTTTTATTTTTCATAAAATAAAAAGAAAAAATAAAGGAAATGTTTCTTATCTTACAATCATAAATATTCATGACACTCAAACTATTTTTTGCAATCAGTTATTTACATGTTTGAGTCTAAAGTGTATGGTACTATTTAGCCAACATGCATTCTAATGCTAAAGTAGGTATGAAATCACTTCTGGCATCCATCCCTCTTCTACTGAAGTGCTGTTATTATGCCCAAAGGAACTGAAGAAGAAAACGGTGTTGCTAGCAGCAGGTGCCTCCTACACAACTTGTTGCTGTGGATATCAGGAAGCCCTTCACGGCTGGCTGCATCCACAGTGCTTCTGTGGATGGATCAGTCGAGTCTAGACAGACACTGTCAGGCTGCACCACAGAATGGTCACAATTGTGTCTGTCACAGTTATGACCACTCTGCAGACTGCAGAGAAAGATGCTGTCCCAGCCTCAGAAGCACGGTGTGAGGATTCCTCACCAAGCAGCCTCCATCATTTGATGCCCCCGAGCCTGACAGTCTCTGTCCAGACTCAGAGAAGCGCCGGGGATGCAGCCGGCAATGAAGGGCTTCCTAATACCCACAACGACAGCGTGCAGAG
>NW_004955495.1:3077524-3080497 GCF_000276665.1 Chinchilla lanigera
GGCCAGGGTCACCTGGATGTGCAGGTGGTAGACCCCGTCGCGGCGGACACGCAGTTGCCCGTCGTCCAGTGAAGGTCCGTGCAGGAAAGAGCGCCCCAAGGACGGGTCCGCCTGCCAGCGCAGCCTGGGGTCCTGCCGGGGACCTGGGGCGGAGGGTTAGAGGATGGGGTGGAGGTTAGGAAGACTGGGTGTTGCCGGAGATAGTGGGACAGGGGACTAGGGAGGGAGAGGTAAGGGGAGAGAGATGGCTCTAAAGGGAGGGAGAGACTGGAGGCCTTGTACAGGCTTGTAATGCCAGCAGTCTGGTAGGCTGAGGCAGGAGGATTATTATATGCAGTTAAGCTAGATAGAAATTAATATGTGGTCAGACAGGGATGGGCCCTCAAGAAAGTCAGTGCAGAAAATAAAGATACAGCAAAACTGGCTGGAAGTGCATCCATGAAAGGCCAGGCCTCAAGATGCTCTAACCTGTGGGAGACACAGTAACTTGAAATTACAGTGTAGTTAGCAGCACCTGGTCCAGTAAGTACGGCTAGGCATCAGGCACTCTGGTGCACGCACCTGGACCTGGTGCATGCATCCCTTCCCAAAAATGCCTTTGTGCTTTCCATGTATCCTTCTACATGACCCGCTTCCCTATTCGAACAACATTAGCTAAGCATCTGCACTTGTAATCCTACAGGTTAACTATAGTTTGACCCCTGTTGCGCCTGCATTGTGACTCTGCTGTCTAAATTACCCCAACAAAGGGCTTGCGGGCCACCCACTGGGACCCCTCCTGTCGCTCAAGAGCCATCTTCCAATAAAACTTTCCTATTCTTAACCTCCACTGTCCGGAATTCATTCTTCAATTTCACGATACACAAACTCCACCCATCTGACATCTAATGGGCTGGGAGTTACATTTCTCCTATATCCTTTTGGAGGCCCCAAAAGATAATTAGAAGGAGCAAAGAGCTTGCTTTTGTTTCATGGAGCCCCTAAATATTTCGGCTAGATTTTAAATTATGACTCATTCAGATAATCAAGAACTGTCATCCATTGTTTGCTGGTTGCTTATACCTTCTGTTGGTTGCTTAAGCCATGTTAAAAGGTGAGAGCAGAGAAAATCAGGTCTTTATACTTAAGTTTCTTTGATGGAACATTTTTGTTTTTGCAGGAAGGGCCTTATATTCCTGTTTTGTATATGTTACGTATGGTGAATTAACCAATGGTCAACTTGTAACACCCAGACGAACTGAGTCAGCGTGGTGCTGGGTGTGCGAGACCCACCTGAGGACTGTTGCCAGCAGCATAAATGGAGAACTGGAGGCGAAGATGGTGTGCTGTTGATTCTCTTGGAGAAGCTGATTTTCCCAGTATGAACTCAGCTGTCCTCATCGTCGGAGGAGCCTGGTCCTCGCTGTCGCTGAGGATGGCAGTGGTTCTCTTCAGGAGCGCTCTGGTCCTTACCTTGAGCATCGCTTCCTGGCTCCAGCGCAGATCCTTCAGCCTGCGGGCACTGGTCCTTCATCCCACTGGCGCAGACTTTCTAGCTTCCACCACTGACCTTTGGGCGTTCCCAGCGCAGATCCTTGATACAGACTTGCATGAGGCACTATCGTGAGCTCTAGGCTTCCAGCTGGACTCAAGCAGGGTATTGCGGTGGGATCCAGGCCTTCGGCTGGATTCTTTAGGTCTCCCGTGCATGGATAGATCTCCTGCACCTTTCTGCATTCAACTTTTTGCATAAATATTATAAAATAAACCTATAAATTATGTGTCTGTATTAAATCTATTCCCTTGCGAACCTTGACTACAACACTCCAGTTAGATAGACCTCTACACCGGCTGCTGAATTCACTTCTATTCTTTTCTTGATTTGTTTGGCAGTTACAGGATGGCTTGGCGTACTCTAGACAGTAGTTTGTAATAGCTTTTTCAGTTTCTAATTGCTTTACAGCTCGCACTCAAGTATGTCTGAGGCTGGGGGAGAGGTTTCGGCAATTCACCTCTGTTATGAATGGTTGTTCACATCGTCAATAAATGGTATTATGTTTCTCTTTACAGTCCTAAAAGCCTTTTTTCCTTCGTAATTAAAAGCTTCTGAACCCTTAGGAAATGAGTGTTCATCTCAGGGTATTCCCTTATAGATCATTCCAGGCCCCCCCCTTTTTTTTTTACTGGGAATCAGAACTAGGGCTTTTTCTTTCTCTCATAAATTCTTCCTACTCTTAACTTCCTTTGTTCCTAGAATCCGTTCCTTGATTTTTAGAGAACACAAACTTGGCGTTTTGGGCATCTAGCAGGTTGGGAGTTATCTTTCCCCTATATCAGTGTCATCGCGTGTGTACGTGCCCGTGCATCTGTCTGTCTGTCTCTTTCTCTCTCTTTCTCTCTCAGTACTGGGGATGGAATCCAGGGCTTTTGCAATGACCTACATCCCCAGCTCTTTTTTTTCTTTCCTGTCTTTTTTTCTGTACTAGGAATCAAACTCAGGACCTTGCGCTTGCCAGGCAGGCACTGTGCCGCTGAGCTACATCCCCAGCCCTTTTTGTTTTGAGGCAAGTTCTCTCCAAGTTGCCCAAGCTGGGCCCCCATTTTTTTTTAAACTTTCCTGCCTCAGCTTCCCAGAGTGCTAAGATTACATCTCCTTCCTTCCTTCCTTTCTCTGATCTCTCTCTCCTTTCCCTTCCTTCCTTCCCTCCCTATTTTCCTCGCTGCCGCCGCCTTCTTACACGCAGGCACCGCGGAGCCCCCATCACCTGTGACATTCAGCTGCAGCTCCGCCGCGTCCCCCTGGACGAAAAGACAGAACACAGGACAAGGACATCAGCGGGGGTAGCCGTCCCCTGAGACTCCTCCCCGCGGCCGCCTCTCTCCCCTCCGGCCTGGGGTGTCTCTGCGCTGTGTCTGCGCTTCCTTCTCCTTCGCACCTGCCTGGCGCACGGCCGCGGTCACCGCCCGAGTGGTGCGCGCCTCGGCCCGGGTCCT
>NW_004955495.1:3081447-3097770 GCF_000276665.1 Chinchilla lanigera
CTCTGACAGCCGCCGGCACCGCACACCCGTTCCCAGCAGGGCCCCGCCACCTTGGAGACCACCGTTGGGCGGCTTAGTGGGCTCAGCAGCGCCCTCCCAAAACGCATGGCCCCCTGGAACCTCGGGATGAGACCGCATCTGAGCGCGGGTCACGCAGATGCAGTTGGGTCAGACGGACAGGGGGGACTCTAGAGCCCGGGACAGTGTGCTCACAGAAGAGAGAAGCTGAGTGCCGAGGCCTAGGGCTGCCATCCCGGCACTCCGGGAAGCTGAGGCAGGAGGATCACAAGTAGGGTTCCAGCACTGATAACTTAGCAACTTAGCTAGACCCTGCCTCAAATAGAAAATACAAACAGCTGGGGATGTGCTAAGGCCCTGTTTCAATCACCACAACTACAAAATAATTTAAAAATAAAAAGGGGAGAGAGACACAGACACACAGGGAAGATGACCATGTGAAGACCAAAGCCGGAGCTGATGGTGACCATCAGCTACAGGAAGAAGCGAAAGATTCTCCCCCAGGGGCTTCAGAGACTCTGTCCTGCCAACACCTTGATGGCAGACTTTAGCCTCAGGACTGGGAGAGACTCCATTTCTGTTGTTTCTTTGTCATGACAACCCAGGAGAAGTAGGTGCCAGGTAGACCCATGATGGAGGATTTGTGAAGGAGTGGCAGCATGTGTGTGCGCGTGCACGTGCGCGTGTGGGTGGCATTCGAGGAAGAAAGCCTCACCCCTGAGCCACGGCCCAGCCCCCAGACAGCTCACCCTGAACCTCGAATCACCCTGAAGACTGTGTGCAGGGCATCTGTACAACCGTGGTCTCAGGAAGCTTTGCTTTTGCAAACTGAAGCTGGACTGCAGGCTGGAGTCCAAGCCGTGGAAACAAAAAGTGAGAGGCATGATGGAAACCTGGGGTAGGAAAAAAAAGGGGGGGGATGCAAAGCAAGAATTTTGGGTTTCACTGTACTCGCTGACCTGGGGGAGGGAAAACGGAAGAAACTGGAGTCAGCCAGCCAGGGGGGCATAGCTGGCGCAGTCCTGTGATCTCAGAGCCTGGGAGGCTGAGGCAGGGAGATCACGATTAGAAGCCCGGCCCTGGAAAGTTAACAACTTAGTGAAACTTTGTCCCAAAACTGAAAAAATAAAAACAGCAGGACATGGAACTTATTTCAAAAGCCTGGGGGTCAATTTCCAGCCCCACACCTGCCCTCCAAGGAAAGAAAGGAGATTCAATCACATCTGAAACTCTGGGGATCCAGGTAGTCAGCATAAGCTCCTTTGCCTGCCCACCCCGCCCCCATACTGACAGAATTGGTTTAAGGGAAGTCCCAAGTCTGCAGATCTTGGGATTCAACTGGCAGCCTCTTCCAAAATGACTTCAAGCTATCTTAAGCGTGGCGGGATGACTTCAGCAACTCTTCCCAGCCTTCCTTATTACCGTCTCACCCCCTGTCTTGTCCTAGATCCGGCTCCATTGCTAACCCAACCCCGGCCCTGTCGTGGTCCCCTCTCCAGCGTCTCCCAGTTCTGCGCCGCCCCCCGCCGCCACCCTTCCCATGTCTGCCTAGCCGAATGTCACCCCCAGTGGGGTCGCTGCTGTGGGAGCGCTCGCTGCAGAGCAGATTTGCAGCACGTGTGTGGAAAACCTGGAGTTTCCCACCCGCTTCCTTGGTGACTTCAGTTTGCTCGGCTCCTGCGCTCCGCCCGCGAGAGGCTGAGTGGACTGTTACAGTTTGGTTGCCGGGTGTCCATGGGGGCGGCGCGGCTCCTAGGCTGGGGGCCCCGGCTTCCTCCGGTTTCTCTCTGCTTCCCGGCAGCGAGGGGAGTCGTTGGCACCATCGTGAACCCTGGCGGTCCGGCCCGCACTGGAGGCCTGAGGTCTGCCTGATCTCGGACCGGAACCTCTGAAACTCTTAGTCAAAATGAAATTTTTCTGTTCAGCGCTATCGCAGGCATGCATCGTCTGTGATATCTGGGGTTCTCTCAAACCCGCGCCAGCAGACTCCGGGGCTGACACCGGCCCCGGAGAAACTGCTCCACCCTGGCAGCTCCCTTGTGCTAAGTCCAGGGAGGCAGAGCCAGCGCAGGTGGTGGGCTCAGGGCCAACAGGACACCGGAAGTAACATCATTTTCACCTCAGACCCGCCAAGCTGATTGGTGGGTGCCTCCACTTTCTGCCCCTCTTCTTGCCTCTGGGCCTGGGGGCATTGTAAGTGCCCTCTCCGATCTTCCCCTTTGCCAAACGTGCCTGCCTCTCACCTCGTTCTCTTCTTTTTTTCTCTTCTTTTTGTTTTTCTCCCTTCCTCCTTCCACCTCTCCCTTCCTTCCTTTTTTTCTTTTTAGAGTAATGGAGGTTATATCAAGGGCCTTCACCCTGAGCTACAGCCCAGCTCTTTAAAATAAATTTTTTTGAGGCAGAATATTGCTAACTTGCCAACTTGCACAGGCTGAGCTTGAACTTGTGATCCTCCTGCCTCAGCCTCGCAGCTTGCCAAGATTATAGACAAGTGCCCTCACACCCTTCTTCTCATGTAGTACTTTTTAAAAATTAACAAGTTAGTGCAAAAAGAATTTTTTTTTGTCTTTTTGAGGCAGGGTCACACTATGCAGTTCAGGCTGGTCTTGAACTCACTTTGTAGCCCAGGGTGGGCTCAAACTTGCAATGATCCTCCTGCCTCAGCCTCCTCAGTGCTGGGATTACAAGCATGTACCACCATGCCCAGTGCAAAAAAAGATTTATGTTGAACAAAATGTCAAATGTTTTGAATAAACAACACCCAGTTCCACACTTTTATGACCCATCTCACTTTTCTGCAGCCTAAATTTGAGCTTGGCCCCATCAGTTAACAGCTGTGTGGCTTTGGACAAGTCACTTAACCTCTCTGTGCCTCAGTTTCCCAAAAGAATAGAAATATCTATCACATAACCTTGCCATGAAGATTTTTAAAAACTTGATATTTCATCTGAACTATTTGCTACAGAGCTGTCACATAGGAAGTAATTGGTGGTGGCTATTATTATACAGCTGCTAGTACTAGTCTTATTGCTACTCTTACTACTATAATTACTATCCTAACCTTGCTCTCTACTTAGCAACAGTAACCTTGACCTTCGGTCTTGTTGGTCTGAATGCTAACACATAACTGGGAGCCTGAGGACATAAAGAATTTATAAAAGGGGCCAGGAATATAGCTCAGTGAGACAGCACCTGCCTAGCAAGTGCAAGATCCTGAGTTCGATTCCTGGTACCAAAAAGAAAGAAAGAGAGAAAGGCGGGAAGAGAGAGAGAGAGAGAAAAAAAGAATGAAACACTTTTTTTTTCCTGTGGACAAAACTTAGCATTCAAGGTTTAGCATCAAAGCTGTGAAAGTACAGTAGGTGCCATCAACAAATGAATGGGTAAATAAAATATGGGGTATAAGAAAACACCGTGGATTATTATGCAGCCATAAAGAAGAATGAAATCAGAGCACTTGCAGGAAGACAGAAGGAACTGGAGATCATCATGTTGAGTGAAATAAATCTAGGCGGGTAACAGAAAGGAGAGCATCAGAGGAGGAGGAGGAGGAAAGAGAATGGGGCTCGTGGGAAAAGTCACCAGTGTATGACGTCCACGAGCGCAAGGATGTGAGCACGAAGTCCACCGGTCTGTACGCTCAATATTCACTCATCCACAACTTGGAAAGAAATGGGGATGTAGCTCAGCGGCAGAGCACTGGGTTCACTCCCTTGTAATTTCCCCAGAAGGGAACAAAAAGACTTAGCATTGCCTTCACAGGAACCCGAAAACTAATTTAATCAAAAGGCTGATTATTTCCTCCCTCCCCTGAGGCTGTACATTGGAGTGGGCTGGGCTGCTCCCTGCCGTCGTAACAAGCAGCTCCTAAAAGCCTTCACACAGTAAAATTTATTTCCTGCTCACACTGCACACACATCAGCAAGGGGTGCGGCTCGCGGTGGGCTGAGGGAGGCTCCATCCGGCTGCAGTAGTGGGAGGGGGAAGCAGTGAGTCACAGGGAGGCACATGGCACCGCGACTCCCTTCCCCTGACCGGAGCACGTCCTGTTGCTCAGCATGGACTCGGGATGCGCGTGCGCAGGGTCCGGGAGGGACAAAGCCGAAAGTATTGGGTGGAGAACACCCGACAGTGACCGAACCCACCCATCTGACTGCCAAAAACACAACTCTTCTCCCTTCTGTTGGCAAAACGCAGTCATCCTTCCCCGAGGCCGAGGACTACAAAGACCCTCCTCGTACTTCATCAGCCTGGCTACGGACGACTCCCACCGGAATATCAACATGGGTCTCAGTATTTCAAGAACCCTCCAGATAGGTAGAATTATCATGAGATTCATCTCTTGAGTTTTCAGCAGCAGCTAGAATTTTGGAAACAATCCATAGAGCTCCATAACATGGATACAAGAAAAGATATAAGGCCAGGCGTGGTGATGCACGCCTGTCATCCCAGCATTCAGGAGGCTGAGGCAGGAGGATCGTTGAGAGTTCGAGACCAACCTAGGCTACAAAGTGAGCTCAAGGCCAGCCTCAACTGCATAGTGAGATCCTGTCTCAAAAAGACAAAAAATCCCTAAAAGAAAACAACTTCTGACCCACATTAATATATCCTGAGGAATATCTTTTTTGTTGTTGTTGTTGTTGTCTTTCTGAGGCAGGGTCTCGCTGTGCAGTTCAGGCTGGCCTTGAGCTCACTTTGTAGCCCAGGCTGGTCTCAAACTCACAACGATCCTCCTGCCTCAGCCTCCCAAGTGCTGGGATTACAGGCATGAGCCACCACGTGGGGCCAAGGAATATCTTTTAAACCTGATAGAGAAATAAGGAATTTCCATAACAAAGAGTACCTCAAGAAATTCATGAGCCGGGCTCATGCCTATAATTCCAGCATTCAGGAGGCTGAGGCAGGAGAATCACTGTAAGTTCAAGTGAGTTGGGCTACAAAGTGAGTTCAAAGCCAGTCTGAACTGCATAGTAAAACTGTCTCAAAAAGACCAAAAAAAGAAAAAAAAAGAAAACCATTCACTTCAAACCAGCACTCCCAAAGATTCTCAGTGATATGCTAGCAAGAGATGATGAAAGTAACAATGCCAACAATTCTAATGGGATGAATACACTAGGCAGGATGACCAAGTAAGCAGAAGGGAATCAAAAGGAATCAGCAACAGAAAAATAATGCAGTGACAGGAATAAGCCGATTCCTTTCAGTTACACAACTCAGTGTAAATGGTCTCAACAGCACAATCAAAAGACACAGACTCGAAGATTACATTTTTTTTAAAGCCAGCAATATGCCATCTACCAGAAACAAAGTATGTCCAAAGAGAAATTCACAGAATAAAAATCAAAGCATGGGGAACAATATTCCATACAGTGGCAGGGCATGGCGGCATGCGCCTGTAGTCCCAGCTACCAGGAGGCTCAGGAGGGCGGCTCGCTTGAATCCAGGAGTTCTGGGTTGCAGTGCACTAGAACGGTCAGGTGTCTGCACTAAGCTCAGCATCGATACAGTGACCTCCCAGGAGCAGGGAACCATCAGACTGCCCAAGGAGGGGTGAATCAGCCCAGGTCAGAAACAGAGCAGGTCAACATTCCTGCGCTGATCAGTAGTGGGATCGTGCCTGTGGAGAGCCATACAATGGGAGCCCCAAAACAATCAGGATTAGCTGTGCTATTTTCAGGAAAAGTGAACTGTAAACTAACACTAATCAGAAGATTACAGGCATGGTGGCGCACGCCTGTAATCCCAGCACTCAGGAGGCTGAGACAGGGGGATTATTTTGAGTTCAAGGCCAGCCTGGGCTACAAAGTGAGCTCAAGGCCAGCCTGAACTGCATAGCAAGACCCTGTCTCAAATAGATTCCCCCCCCCCAAAAAAAAACTAATCAGAAGAGGAAAAGAAGTTCACTGAATACTGGTGAAGGAAACAATTCCACAGTAAGAGACAACAATTATAAACATATGCTCACCAAACACTGGTGTACCAAACTTCATAAAACAAACACTACTGGACATAAAAAGATAAGAAACACATCAACACATTTATAGTGGGGGACCTCAGTGCTCACTTTAGCAGCACCTATGTAGTGGGGGACCTCAATACTGCATTATCACAAACAGACAGATCAAGTAGACAAAAAAATCAAGAGAGAGATGAGAGTTGAACCACACCTTCAAACAAATGGAATTAATAGACATCTACAGAGTGTTCCAGCCAGCAGCAGAATACCCATTCCTCTTGGCAGTATGTGGAAGATTCTCCAAGACAGACCACATGCTAATCCATAAAGCATGGTTAAGTAAAGACAGAAAAATACAAAGAATCAGAATTACTCTATGCATAATATCAGATCACAATGTGATGAAACTAAAAAGATATGGCAAGAGAAACCACAGAAATTATGCAAATACATAAAAATTCTGCAGTATACTCTTGAATAACCAATGGGTCATAAAAGATATCTAGGAAGAAATTAATTCCTCAATTCAAACAATAGCTGGGGATCTAGCTCAGTGGCATAAGCACCTGGCCAGCAAGCACAAGGTCCTAAGTTCGATTCTTAGTACCAAAAAAAAAAAAAAAATTCAAGACATTTCAAACAGGGCCGGGTGTGGTGGCACACACCTGTAATCCCAGCACTTGGGAGGCTGAGGCAGGAGTACTGTTGTGAATTTGAGGCCAGCATTGGCTACAAAGTAAGTTCAAGGCCAGCCTGAACTGCATAGCAAGACCCTGTCTCAAAAAGTCAAAAATAAAAATAAAAAAAGACAATTCAAACAATATTTTCAGTACAACATACCAGAATTTATGGATCTCAATGCAAGCACTCCTAAGAGGAAAATTAATAGCTGTAAATGTCCACATTAGAAAAAAAAGAAAATGAAGCTGAGCGTGCTGGTGCATGCCTGTAATCCCAGCACTGAGGCAGGAGAATTGTCATAAGTTCAAGGCCAGCCTGGTCTACTTAATGAGCTCAAGGCCAGCCTAGCCCAGGCTACACAGTGAGACCCTGTCTCAAAAAACCAAAACTAAAACAGACCCCAAATACTAACCTAATAATGCACATCAAGGTCTTAGAAGAACAAGAACAATCCAGATTCAAAGCTAGTGATACAAGGAAGGAAATTACAAAGCTCAGAGTAGAAATTAATGAAATCAAACCCAGAAAAGGAATACAAAGGATGAATGAAGATGGTATTTACACCCAGCCATAAAGAGGAAGAAACTTCGGTCACTTGCAGCAAAATGGGATGCACCTTTAGACAACAACGTTAAGTCAAATAAACCAGACACACCAGCTCAAATATCACATGGTTTCTCTTACATGAGAGACCCAAAGTATAAATAAACTATAGAGGAAACTAAAAGATAAGAGAAAATAGAGATAGATCATTTGCAAATGGGAAGTGGACCAAGAGCTTGGGGGGCGGGGGGGAGCAGGGGTCCTAACCAGAAGTACGATGTGTTAAGTACACGTGCCAGCTCACAGGGCAACATAATCATTCTGTACTGCAGCATGTAGTAATCAATACATGAGCCAGCAAAGGGAGCGCTGCGTGCACAGGTGGGGGTGACTGAAGCAGACGGTGGATGCTTCCATTAAAACACGTACGACAGTAAAAGACGTATGGTTATTAGTCCCCCTCAGACGACTTCTCCTCACTCCAAACACAGCCATCCCATCATCCTGGCCACTTTCTGAAGCGTTTCTACAAGTCCTACTCCATGAGCGCTTTCATAAGGTGTGACCAAAAATCCAGCGGCTGCTGCTACTGAGCGCCGTGTGAAACATCACAGTGCGTCTGCATCCACCTTCTTCAAGGGGTCTGGCACCGTGTGACCTCTTGCTTTCCCCAAAGTCAAAGTCACCGTGAAAGGTCAACATTGTGAATCAGTTCAAGACACCGAGGCAGCCAGAACAGGACAACTGAAGACACTCACGCAAGAGGACATCAGAACTGCTTCAGAGCGCGGCAAGAAGGATGGGGTCAATGTGTCTGAAGGCAAGGGGAGGAGGACTTTCAGAGGGGTTAAGGGCAATGTGTTTTTTACTGCAATTTTTTCTTCATTTAAACATCCACCATATGCTTCCATCACAGGCGATCTTGCTGAACTTGAAAAAGTTCCGGAAGGACACCCTGAAGCAGTGACATTTAAGGTAAACATGTGAAGAACACATAAGCGTTACCTAGGGAAGGGGGGCAGGGTTTCCGGGAGAGTGAGGAAGGTGTTTCCTCACTGCAGGAACCACGCTGGGCGGTAGCTGGGAAACAGAAAGGAGAAACCAAAGAAGGAAGTGGTGAAGGAAGAGATTGTGAAAGATCTTTCTGAAGGAGGTAGTGGGACTTGCTCTCCCCAGACCTTGTAGGATTCCTAGGGCACTGATGGAGACCACTACGAAGCAGACCTGAGCAGGACTTAATCAACTGGCTTTTCATATTCACTTATGAATCTGTCTGAGGCCTCGGCTCCTTGTCTAGAAATGGTGGACTCATAGTAAGTGAACCTCTGTGAGTCACTAATCCCTACCACAACCTGTAGTGGTAGATGAAGCCAGAAAGCCTCAAAGGATAAGACAAGATCACAGCCAAGGACACCTAGACCCAACCTCAACTAGAGAAAGACTATAGCCTCAGGCACCTCACTCCTGGGTGGATTAACGTAATCCTTATTAAAGATTAATTTAATACCTTACTTAGAGAAGTCGTTGCGTGGTTCTACCCTCCTTGAGCACTCCTCTCCCTACTTCTGATAACCAAATAAATATGGGCCACCCAAAGAAGGTCTTGGTCTTAGCTGTAAGAGAATCTCAAATTCTGTGAGAAGGGCTTGATCCTCCCAGAGCCCTGAAACCATTCCATTTGCCTCTTTTTATTTAGCCTTTGCCGTACACTCATCTGAGAGATTGTAGACCTGATCAGCCCACAATAACTAAGGGACATTGTTAACCCAATAGGGGATGGTCTTGATGGTTGGCAAAGATAAATTTGTAGACCCTGACCAGATTGGATTGACCCAGGGAGCAGCGCCCACATCAAAAACTAGCCAATAGGATTGCTACATATTGGATGGTGACTAACCAGCCAATCAGCTCGTTTCTGACTTTTCCCATTGCTGCCCATGGTTCTGAACTACCTTTGCTCAAAAGCCTCGGGATTTCAATCAAGACAGGCCACACAACCAGACGGATCAGTTACCCACTACTCTGTAATAAATTGCCACAAATGAAGTGGCTACAAGCAACACTGATTTATTATCTCACGGTATCTGTGGATCAAAAGTATGGGTAAAGCCCAGCCGGATTCATAAGGCAGGTGCTGACCAGCCTATGTCCGCCACAAAGGCTGTGGGGAAGAGCTGTGCCTCCATTCATTCATGTTGTCAGAATTCATTCCCTGCATTGGAAGACTGGGGTACCTGCTTTTTCACCATTGTTAGCCAGGGGTCACTCTCAGCTTCTAGAAGATCTCTTAGGTTTTTGCCATGTGCCTCCCACCACCTCCAGAGTCTAACATCATAGTTCAAATCCTTTTCAAGCTCTGATTCTCTGACTTCTGACTTCCTGCATCTCTTACTTCTAGATGCGGATTTAAAGAACTTGTGTGATTATTTAGGGCTCACTTTGGTAATTTCTGTTATACAGCTCTGCCTACCATATCCAGCAAATTGTTAAAAATAATAATAGTCGTAGCAATAATAATAATAATAATAAAGTATTCCTGGTGCCACTCATACAAGTTCCAACTCAGCAGGTCTCAGATGGGCGCAGTGGTCTTTATTATTTAAAGCTCCCAAGCTGGGCATGGAAGGCTGAGGGAAGAAAATTGCCCAGCCTGAGCAACTTAATAACTCAGTAGGATCCCACCTGAAAATTTTAAAAAAAAAAAAAAAATTAAAAAGGGTTGGGGATGTAGCTCAGTGCAAAAGCCCTGGGTTCACTCCCCAGTACCACAGAATAAATAAATAAATAAATAAATAAATCTCTCAAGGTGATTCTGACAAGCCAGGTGTGGTGGTGCTCACCTGTAATCCCAGCACTCAGGAGACTGAGACAGAAGGATTGCTGTGAGTTCGAGGCCAGCCTGGGCTACAAAGCAAGTTCAAGGCCAGCATGAAGTGCAGAGCAAAACCTTGTCTCAAAAAGGCAAAAAAAAAAAAAATGATTCTAACAACCAGCCAGGCACAAAAACTGCCTGACAGCTTTTGTACCTGTGCCTAGAAAAATTCTAACATCTGTTCAAGCTTTCCCAGAAGATCAAGAAAGGGGGCATGACAGAAGAAAATGAGAGAAAATGAAATAAATGAAAACAATATGTTAAAAGAGTTGTAGAGCTGGGCGTGCCTGTAATCCCAACACTCAGGAGGCTGAGGCCAGAGGATTGTTGTGAATTTGAGACCAGCATGGGCTACAAAGTGAGCTCAAGGCCAGCCTTAACTGCATAGGGAGACCCTGTCTCAAAAAAAAAAAAAAAAAAAAAAAAAAAAAAAAAAAAAAAAGAGAGCTGTGGAGAAACACTCAAAAAGGCAAAAATCTGAGAAAAACAACTTAGAAGGAGATAATTTATTTTGGCTGATGGGTTCAGAGATTGCATCCCATGGTCACGTGGATATGTTGTTCCAGTCCGTGGTGAAGTAGAGCATCATGGTGGACCACGTGGTGGAGCAAAGTGGCTCAACTCATGGTGGACAAGAGTCAGGAGGTGGAGACAGCACAAGCTGGCAGCCATCTTCTTCCTCATTATTCCATGCAGGCTTATTGGAGGCTTATTGGATGGTGCCACCCACGTTCAGGGCAGTGTCCTCCCTCAATTCGCTGTCCCACATGCCAGTCACCACAGGACACACCCACACAGACACCCCTGGAAGTGCGTTTCACTATCTCCCGCAAGAGGGAAGATGGCTGCGGGCACGTGCTCATGCACGGAGCAGGCGCAGAGCGGTTGTTAGCCGCAGGAAAATAGGAAGAGGCTATTTCCTGTGACAAAAAGGCTGCAGAGTATCTTTGTGAAGCCATGAAGCTGACACAGTCTGAGCAGGCTCGCTTGTCCCTGAAACTGCGGAGGGACAGCCACATAGACAGCTCCTCCTCATCCAGGAGAGGTGGGAGAGGGCGAGCGTGAGGAGGGACTGAGGCCCTGCAGAACATGGACGAGGGTGCAGCTGACCATCTCTGGGCATCTCCCAGCCCTCTGCAGAGGACGCAGGGGCCCAGAACCCCCTTCTTGCTCAGAAGCGCAGCCCTTCACAGAGAAACGTCTCCCTAGAATGTGGGGGGTTGGGGGCTTTGACAAGGACCCAGATGCACTGCTGTATTTACTTCAGCAAAAGAGTGAGCTACGGAGCCACGTATTAGAATCAAAGCCCTAAACGATGACAGAACAATTATAGAGAAGCAGGCAACCAGAATTGCAGATATGAAAACATATGGAGTTCCTTGCAGCTGAGAATGAAAGATTTAGGAAAGAAAATAAACAACTAACGGCCGAAAAGGCCAGACTTCTAAAAGGCTCAATAGAAAAGAAGTTGGATGTGGATGATGATTTTACAGAAAAATCAGTTATGGAGCTTGCGACCACATTCAGGAAATGCAGCAGCCTCTTCAACCTGGCAGCAATTTGCAGCAAATACCAGGATCGCCAAGGACATTCCAATACCCAACCTTCCCCCCTTGGATTTTCTGTCTCTAGAACTATCGCTTATGGAGCTTTCTGGGGACACTGAGAAAGGATTTATGAGTAATTAAAATGGAAGACCAGCAGAGGTCAGAAGAGGAAATAATTCAGTAACACAGTTAATCCAGAAAAGAAAAGAGAAAAGAAAAAAGGAGGGGGAAAACACATTATGGTTGACACATTGTGTCAACTTGAGAAGTCTAGAAGCTTAACTAACTCTGGCAGTCTACATCCTAGGGGGTAGAGGACATGCCCTTACTGCTCTAAGATGTTCATTGTCTCAACTTGAGAAGTTTAGAAGTTTAAGTAACTCAACAGTTACTTAAACTCTGTAAACATCCTGAGCCTGTGCAAGAGGAGGGCACAAAGATGGTGTGAGTGCTGCACCCACCCGAAGGCGGGCAGCCTGCACACAATATAAGGAAGGGAAAGAGACTTGCTCTCCCCGCCTTTTGTTCTTGCTGCTTTCGCTGCCTTCTGCCGCCCTGAAGTGTTGTGTCTGTGCTGTGTCGCTCTGCCTTGGAGCCAGCTGCTTATGGACTGAAACCTCTACAAACTGTGAGCTAAATAAATCTTTCCTTCTTTAACTTTGGGTGTGGAGTATTGTGTCTCAGCAATGAGAGAAAGGTAATGAAGACACAACATGAAAGAGCAGTCCTAGAATTGTCATCCTCTGGCTTCCATGGCAGGGAGGTATGCCCGGACGTGGGAACAGATGTGAGGCACACCAAAGATCTGATTCACCAGCACAGATAATAACTCAGACTTGGCGGACATGACTCAGAGGTTGGCTTTCTCCTGATACAAACCAAATGGCTATGTGGAATAATATTTTCAAGCAACAATTATTTTTTGTATCTTCTGGGTTTAGATGTATAAAAGTATGTTATGTGTAGTTAATCTGTAATGCCATAAATGGTAGCACAAAGCCTAAATAATAGCCTGAGGGGCTGCCTTGAATTTGAAATATGCTCTTTATTGTGCACTGACTATGCTCTTTATTGTGCACTGACTATGCATCTTATTATGCACATTTTGTTTAAAGCAAGTGTGTAAGATGCACAGCTTTCTAGATGAAACTAGATGTGCCACACTTGCAGTACTCCTAACATAAGGATAACCTCAAGACTATCAGGAGAAACATTTTCATTTCCATTTTATGCAGAAAGGAACCAAATTATTACTTAAGCTTTTTTTTAAAAATTACCAGTTTACACAATTAATCAGGGTGCATTTTAAGTTGTGTTTGTTCTATAATGCATTTGAAATATGCAGTTGAAAATACCAAGGAAGTATCCTTTGCTTTTAATGATTCGTTAGTGGAAGTAATGCTAGCTGACAGTATGTAATTGTAAGAAATCAATAAAGTAATTAGGTTTTAAAAAAAGAATCAAACAAGCTAATTCACATACCCATCACCTTACCAATTTATCTTTTTTTGTTTGTTTGTTTTTCAGGGGAGTTCTTTTGTTTACTTTTTGTCTGGGTGTTTTGGACAGGGTCTCACTTGTGGCCTGAAACTCGTGATCCTCCTGCCTCAGCCTCCCAAGTACTGAGATTATAGGCATCTGCCACCAGGCCTGGCATTATTTGTAGTGATTACATTACAAAGGCTTTCAGCAGCTGTGAAACATGCAGTGCCTCGTTATTTACTGTAGTCAGCAGGCAGAGCAATAGGTCACGCAGACTTCCTCCTCAGAGTAACAGGAACTGTGTCACCTTTGAACACATTCCCTCTCTCCGCCCACCCCTGTCCACCAGCGCGTGCTCATCACCTTCCTGCTGTTTCTTTTATTTTCCTTCTTTTGGGGGGAGAGACTTGGGGGCTGGAGATGTAAACCAGGTTGTCCTCCTTGCTGGGTACATGTGCTACCCCCTGAACTACATCCCAGCCTCTCAACTCTGTTTCTTTGATTCCAACTATTTTTCATTTTTATTTTTGTGAGTCCCCGTTTGCAGTACATGGTGATGACACTCATGGAGAGTGGACACATGTACCTAACACATCTTAATACTGCTTACATCCCCCGGTTTTTAAGGTGGGAATAATGACACACAGCTGTCATCCCAGGAGATGGGGAGGCTGAGGCAGGAGAATCACAGGTTCAAGCCCAGATTGGGCAACTTAGTGACACCCTGTCTCCAAATTTTAAAAATGAATTTAAAAGGGTTGGGAATGCAGCTCAGTGTGATGGCCCCGGGTCCAGTTCTACAAATAAATAAAATCACACTGTATTCATCTTTCTGTGCATCTGTTTCACTTAGCATAGTGCCCTCCAGTTCCCTCCAGGTCCTTTCCAGTGACAGAATTTCCTTCTTTTTCAAGACCAAGTGGCCAAGCCAGGCGTGGTGGCACACACCTATAATTTCAGCACTCACAGGCTGAAGCAGGAAGATCATTGCAAGTTCAAGACCAACCTAGGCTACAAAGTGAGCTCAAGGCCAGCCTGAACTGCATAGCAAGACTCTGCCTCAAAAAGACAAAAAAAAAAAAAGACCAAGGGTCCTTCTCTTCTGTACATCTGCCATATTTTCCTTGTCTGCTTTCCCTATGTACCAAGAGGCTTGTGCTAAGTCACTAAGTTGCCCAGGCTGAGCTCCAACTTGGAATCCTCCTGCCTCAGCCTCCCAGAGTATCACCGTGCCCAGCTGCCTGATCTGCTGTCTCTCACCACATATCAGAAAAGGACTGCCAAATGCTTGCCATACTCTCAGCCTAAGGACAAATGGGCTGAAAGCAGGGCACAGAGCAGTGAGCAAAGCTAACCCCAAACACCTTATCTTTCTCTCTAGGTAATCACCTTGACACGTCCCCCAAGACGTTCCCTGTTTTTTAAATCCACTCCCACTACATGTAGAAGTTCCAGAGCTGCCCTGGCCTCAGGAGCTGTCATTTCCTCTGGTTCTGTTTCTCAATAACCCTGATCTCCTCCAACTCCTGTTGAGTGGAACTTTCAAAATTATATCCCACAGTGGAAAGGAAGGCACCAGGAAAGCACGATGGCGGGGCCAGAGTTTGTCCCTGCTAAAACCCTGCAGGAATTTAATCCCATCACAAGGTGGTAGAGATTAGCCCGCTATGGAGATTAGGGACTTGGCCTTGGGGAGTGATTAGGGTTAGATAAAGCCAGTCAGGGCCGGGATATAGCTCAGCAGCACAAGCACCTGCCTGGCAAGCGCAAGGTCCTGAGTTCGATTCCCAGTACAAAAAAAAAACCAATCGGGGCCCTGTGATTGAATCCTGATAGACTTGTAAGAGAGAAAAAGGACACTGTAGTGTACCCCTGTAATCCCAGCTACTCCAGGGGCTGAAGCAGGAGGATTGCCAGTTTAAACTCAACGTGGACACCTTAGGGAGACTGGCTCAAGATAAAAAGGGCTAAGGGTTGGGTATGGTGGCGCACGCCTGTAATCCCAGCACTCAGGAGGCTGAAGCAGGAGGATCGTTGCAAGTTCGAGACCAGCCTGGGCTACAAAGTGAGCTCAAGGCCAGCATGAACTGCAGAGCAGGACCCTGTCTCAAAAAGACCAAAAAAAAAAAAAAAAAAAAAAAAAAAAAAGGCTGGGGATGTAGCTCAGTGGTAGAGCACTTGCCTAGCATGGATGAGACCCTGGTTCCAACCCCAGCTCTGCATGGGGAGGGAGACCAGACAGACAGACACCTGTGTGTACTCTGTCTCTGCCATCTATACCCTGCACCACCTTGAGACTCTGCCAGCAAGGAGGGCGTCACCAGCCAACCCTCCATAGCTGCAACCCAGAATAAGTCTCTTCTTATTGTATTCTTAGCATTCCCCTGGCCTTAAGTATTAACCACAGGAAGCAGATTACGCCAAAGATGGAGATGATAAGAAAACAAGGACAGGGACAGGGACAGGGATAGGGATAGGGATAAGGGGGCAAATCATAAACCAAATGGGTCAGAATGTCAATAATTAGTCACTGGGCATGGTGGCACACACCTGTGATCCCAGCATGAGGGAGCCTGAGGCTGGAGGATGGCTATGAGTTCAAGGCCAGCCTGGGCTACACAGTGAGCTCAAGGTCAGCTCGAATTACAGAGCAAGATCCCGTCTCAAAAAAACAAAACAACTGATGAATCAGAACAAGAAAGATATGAGTATTCTCTATATTCCTCATACTTATTGAACCCAGGGCCTTCTCACTGGGCCTTATCCACAGCCCATTTGTATTTTATATTTTGAGACAAGATCTGGCTAAAGCACTAAGTTACCCAGGCTGCCCAGGGCTCCGATGGTGATCCTCCTGCCTCAGCCTCCCACAGTGCTGGGATTTTAGCTGTGCACCACCGCAACCGGCTGTCACTGTTTTTATATTTTGGATTATTCTCAAATAATGACTTTTTAAAGATGCTGTCTATTCAGGTGATCTCTGAAATGAAAGAAAGAAAATAGACAAGCACACAGTTTCTCTCTGGGTCTCCCCCTGCAGCTCCTGTACACAGCTTCGGGGGTGCAGCCCAATCCCTTGCATCACGGAAAACCACCTTGCAAAACCACCTGGGAGCCTCGTGACTCCGCATCCGGTCACTTCTCGGTTCCCATCACAGCCGGCTCTCGCTGGCACCAGACACCACCGACTGCCACTTCCTCCTTTCCTTTCTTTTTCTTTTTTT
>NW_004955495.1:3098982-3106437 GCF_000276665.1 Chinchilla lanigera
TCTCCACCATCTATCCTGTTACATGAGTTGAAAGTTTGAGGCTCCTTGCCCCCTCCATGCCACCTGTATTCCAAGTATCACCCACTCTGTGCCTTTTATCATCTGGAGCTCTCTGGCGCCCACCTTTCCATCTCTACAGCCGCTTCTTCTTCCCACCTGGCCTGCCTGGTTCTGGGTCTCCCTGAAGACTCTGCCTCCAGCCTCAAGTTTCCCATTCAGACCTCCCACCCCTGCCCAACGAATCTTCCAACAAGCTAATCTAAACTGTCATCCACATGATACTCTGTTGTCACAAGGGTAAGTTTGGGGCGGGCCTCCATAAACCCACATGGTCTGCTGTTGTCCCTCATCTCCACCAAATATGCCCCAGGCCCTCTCCTACCCCAGGTCCTTTGCACTTGCTGCCCTCTGGCTGGAATGCTCTTCCTCACCGCTCTTTACAAACCCTCTTTTGTTTTCTTCTCCCCCACACCCACTGCCCCAATCGTGGGAATTAAACCCAGAGCCTTTGCACTGAGCTGTATCTCCAGCCCTTTTTTATTTTTTATTTTGAAGCAGGGTTTCACTAAGCTGCCCAAGCTAGGCTTGACTTGTCATCTTCCTGCTTCGGCCACTCAGGGTGTTGGGATTATGAGTGCACTGCTACGACAGGGTCCTAAATTCACTGCAACTTTAGATACCATCTGGCCATGACCCAATTGCTGTAATAATCACAGCTTGCATGGATTCAATCAAGTGCCACGCCCACTCTCTCATTAATATTCCCAACAGCCGATAAGACATAAATTATTTTCCCATTTATTAAGTGAAAACATTAGACCCCGAGAGGCTGTTTGCAGCTGAGTATCTGCGTCCCTTTAAGGTGAGCAGTTGATAACTGCTGCTGTCCATCGTTGGATATAAATTTTAAGCTGGGCGTGGTGGCACCTGCCTGCCATCCCAACACTTGGGAGGCTGAGGCAGGAGGATTGCCGCAAGTTCAAGGCCAGCCTGGGCTACAGAGCAAGACCCTGTTAGATGTCAGCTGTGCCGAGTTCATGTCCCCAGAAATCAAAAAATGAATTCCAAAGGACAAGGGAAGTGAAAGTAGGAAAGGTTTATTGGGGAATAGGAATAGCTCCCGAGTGACAGGAGGGGATCCCAAGTGGGTTGTCCCCACCATGTATTTTTGAGCATATCTCATGTGCTGAAAACATCTTAGTTCAAAGTGTACTGGAAGGGCCAGGCGTGGTCATGTAATCCCAGCACTCGGGAGGCTGAGGCAGGAGGATCATTGCAAGTTCGACACCAGCCTGGGCTACAAAGTGAGCTCAAGGCCAGCCTGAACTGCACAGCGAGACCCTGTCTCAAAAAGACACACACAAAAAAAAAAAAGAGGAAAAAAAGGCCCCTTGTGAGACTTTGGGGGATATTTTAGCTCTAAACCATAACAACCCTGTATCCCCCCCACAAAGAAAGAGAGTCACCCTTGGAAATCTCATATTATCACTTTATTCCTCCACACATGCCACTTGCCAAAATTTTTCCTAAAAGCTTGAACCGCAGCCATTTGCTGCCTCAAGCCCGTGCGGTAAGAGGGAAGGACAGAACGAGGGCCAGCGTCTCGACTTCACTGTCTGCAGTAGCATCAGCGACCGCGCAGAGCCAGGTAACAGCGTCACGATGCCCAACAAGGCTTCCTCGATGTTCTACGTTATGTGCCATGTGCCTGGGACTCCACAGGCTTAGCAATGACATTCCTCCACGGCTTGTGGACGGCTGCCAACAAGGAATTTAAATCAGCACAGAGTAAAGCACGCCGCAACCCCAGCCCTTCATGGTTCCGTCCCTGTAAATTCTCTTATCACCACCAATTCCAAGATCACCAGTGTGATGTCACCAGACCCAGAACTGTTGCACAATATCTCCAACCCAGGAACTCAATCGAAGTAAATATCCTCAAGTACCTTTGTAGGAAACGGTAAAATACAGCTCATAAACTCTCCACAATGGAAGGTTGTCGGGAGTGTCCAGGAAAATAACTAACAGTGATGTACATAGTACACGCTCAACAAATTTGGGGGTGGGGTCTTGCACATGTGAGACAAGTGCTTGACCACTAAGCTACATCCCTAGCCCTTTTTCATTTTATTTTGGAACAGTGTCTTCACTACCTTGCCCAGGCTGGCCCGGGACTTTATTTTTTTGTTGTTGTCTTTTTGAGACAAGGTCTCGCTATGCAGTTCAGGCTGGCCTTGAGTTCACTTTGTAGCCCAGGCTGGTCTCGAACTCGCAGCAATCTTCCTGCCTCAGCCTCCCGAGTGCTGGGATTATAGGCATGCACCACAACGCCCGGCTATTGGCCTGGGACTTTCAATAAACCTCCAAAGTAGCTGAGATTACAGACAACCATCTCTGCACCTAGCTCAACAAATATTATCCAATATTGTCACAATTCATTTTAGGCACCAACATGACTGGATTGAGTACATAAAGAATTGCTAAAAGCCAGGTACGGTGGCGCACACCTGTCCTCCCAGCGCAGTGAGAGGCTGAGACAGCAGGGTCGCAAGTCCAAGCCCAGCCTGGGCAACTTAGCGACTTAGCAACACCCTGTCTCAAAATTTAAAAAATAAGAAAAGGGCTGAGGATGGAGCTCAGTGCAAAGGCCCTGGGTTCCTCCCCTGCCTCACCGAAAGGCAAAACAAAAGAAAATGCATTGCCTGGGGGTGTAGCTTAGTGGTAGAGAATTTGCCTAACATGTGTGAGGTGCTGGGCTCCACGTTAGCACTGTGAGAGAGAAAAAAAGAAGAAGAAAACGAAAAGAAGCACTGGCCCGTCATCAGTAAACCCTCAGTGAAGAGCTGCAAGAAGGCATGACTCTCGGATGGATGGATCACGCTCGCTTGCCAGATGCACGCTCGTCCCAAACTCTAGATGCACAGTGGGGGTGGGAGGATACATTTCTCATATATTAACATAAATAAAACTTTTTCTTTGGGGCCTGTCTTTTCCAATGGTCCTCTAGCACCTGCCTGGCACACCATAAGTGCTCAATAAATATAAGTGCAATACAATGTCTTCATATAAAGTGTACTTTCTGAGCTCAGGCTCAGAATAAATACTCGGGAGAGTCCTGGAGAGGAGAGGTCAGCACAGGGACCCCTGCCCGGCCCATGAGGTAGAGCACCCTGTCCCAGCACCAGGGGCTACAGGAAAGGAGGGCAGGACCCACAGCAGGGATCACGTGGAGGGGAGTCAGTCTGGGACTTCGGCGGCCACTCGGAAGAGTTCTAACTCGGTGGCGGGGTGGTCCAGCTGCCAGGCCTGGTGCTCGCCAACCTCGGCAGACAGGTAGACCCTGAGGCGGACGCTGAGCCGCTGGTTGTCAGACATCTGCAGCAGGTGGCAGCGGGAGTCTTCCACTGAGACGGAGGAGTCGGGCGTCAGCTCCACGGCCAGAGCCTGGGCGGTGGCCCCAGCTTGAGGCGGCTGCAGGCGCAGGGCCAGTGAGACCCTGCCAGAGTCCTGGGAGGTCAGCAACACACGACTCAGCGCCAGGCGCAGGCAGACGATGTAGGACCCGGCCTTCGCCACGACCAGCTCCTGTCTGTGCTCGTCATAGGTCAGGCCAGGGAGCAGGTGCACGCCTGCTATCCCTTGCTGGCTGTACCAGCTCAGGGTCCCGTTTTGCAGCATCACTGTGGGAGGGAGAGAAGAAAGGAGATGCTGAGGCTGGGAGGAGCACAGTGGCCCTGAGGATGCCTGGGGTGGCCCAGCTCTCAGCAGGAGCAGAGGGGACACATTAAGGGGAACAGCAGGGAACAGGAGGCGGGGGAAGGACAAGGAGGGCAGAGGAGGCCATCGGGAAGGGAAGGGATAGCGGTAACAAGAGGCCTTATTATAGCGGTAAACAGAGGTAACAAGACATCTGGGCCCTAGGAAGTAGACGATTACAAGGTCACCAAAAAGTACACCAGGGTGTAGTCTGGGAGGCTGGGGCTGATCTCAAGTTCAGGTCCAGCCTGGACAACTCCAAAAGACTCTGTCCCCAAATAAAAAAAAATAAAAATGCTGGGGTGCGGCTGAGTCCTAGCTCCTCCATAGGGAAAGGGGGCGAGGAGTGGTGCTGAATGGAGAGCACTGGGAGGAGAGGGGAAGGGGGAGCCCAAGGAGACTGGGCAGGGAGTGGCAGAGGGATGGCAGTGAGGAAGGGAACATTCGGGAGGAAGGATCAGAAAAACCAAGGGATCCGTGGTGCAGAGGAAGAGAAAGAAGACTCAGAAGAAAGGAAGCAGGTCAAGGGGTGGGGGCAGGGAGGAGGAAACTGGGAAGCGAGGGTTGGAGAGCAGGGTCACTGTGAGGAGCGGGGGAAAGGAGCGGATGGAGGTCTCAGAACAAGGGGAAGAAGCCAAGCAGTGTGGCAGGCCTGCAGTCCCAGCACTCTGGGAGGCTGAAGCAAGAGGATCGCAAATCTGCACCTTCCTGTTAATTTTTAAAGTGCTGGGCATGTAAAAGCCAGGAAAGGACTCAACTGACAAAGACTAGCCATCACAGGCCACTCTCTAATGGACATAAATGCAAAACTCCTCAACAAAATACGGGCAAACAGAATGCAATAAATCATCAAAAAAGATCATGTATCACGACCAAGCAGGCTTCATCCCAGGAATGCAAGGAAGGTTCAACACATGCAAATCAATACATGTACTATGACACATAAATAGAAGGAAGGGTAAGAATCACACTATCTCAGTAGACCCAGAAAAAGCCTTTGACAAAGTCCAACAGCCACTCATGACAAAAACCCTGAAGAATTCGGGTATGGTGGTGCACACCTGTAATCTCAGCACTGAAGAGGCTGAGGCAGGAGGATCACTGAGAGTTCAAGGCTGGCCTGAACTGCATAGAGAGACCCTGACTCAAAAAATAATAAAATAAAATAAACCTGAAGAAAATAGGAATAGAAGAATTTTATCTCAATCTGATAAAAGCCATTTATGACAAACATATTGCCAATATTATATTAAATGTGGAAAAACTGCAAGCTTCTCCAAAACCAGGCATAAGGCAAAGATACCCACTATCACCACTTCTATTCAGTATAGTATTCGAAATTTTTTATTTGTTTTTGTTTGTTTGTTTGTTTAGTTGGTTGGTTGGTGGTTTGGTTTGTCTTTGAGACAGGGCCTCACTCTGTAGTTCAGGCTGGCTTGAACTCACAATGACTCTCCTGCCTCAGCCTTCTGAGAGTGCTGGGATTACAGGACTGCACCACCACATGCAGCAGTAACTAAACTTTAGCCAGAATAATCAGGCAAGAGAATAAAAAATAAAATGAGTACACAAAGGAAAGGAAGAAGTCAAACTATGACATGAACCTTTACATAAAAGACCCCCCAAAAAATCCACCAAAGACCACTAGAACTAATAAATTCAGCAAGGAAGCAGGATACAAAATAAACCATTCTTATGCACCAATAATGAACCCCCTGAGAAGGAAATTAGGAAAACAGTATCACTCACAATAGCTTCATTAAAAAGTAAATACTCACCGGGCATGGGGGCACATGCCTGTAATCCCAGCACCCGGGAGGCTGAGGCAGGAGGACTGTTGCAAGTTCAAGACCAGCCTGGACTACACTAAAGTGTGCTCCAGGCCAGCCTGAACTGCCTAGTGAGACCCTGTCTCAAAAAGACCAAAAAAAAAAAAAGGAAGTACTTACAAATTAATATACCCAAAGAAGCAAAAGACCTCTACAATGAAAACCATAATATTCTGAAAAAGGATATCAAAGAGAACATCAAAAACAGAAAGACACCCTTTGTTTCCTGAGAAGTAGAACCAATATAGTCCAAATGACCATGCCTCCAAAATTGGTATAGAGACTCCAGGCATTCCCAGTCAGAGTAACAACAGCATTCCCCAGAGAACTGGGAAAAGTGACCCTAAAATGTACATGGAACCAGCAGAGATCCAAAACAACAAAAGCAGTCCTAGGCTACAAGAGCAAAGCAGGAGGCAACACGATCCCGGGTTTCAAGTTGGTTTTTTTCGTTTTTTTTGGTTTTTTGTATTTTTTTGAGACAGGGTCTCACTCTGCAGCTCTGGCTGGCCTTGAGTTCACTTTGTAGCCCAGGCTGGTCTTGAACTTGCAGTGATCCTCCTGCCTCAGCCTCCTGAGTACTGGGCTGGGTTTCAAGTTAGATTACAGCTGAGTGTGGTGGCACGCACCTGTAATCCCAGCACTCAGGAGGCTGAGGCAGGAGGATTACCCAGAGTTCAAGGCCAGCCTGCACTACATGGCAAGACCCTGTCTCAAAAAAAAAAAAAAAAAAAAAAAAAAACAAGATTACAAAACCACAGCGATTTAAAGCCAGGCAAGGTGGCGCATGCCTGTAATCTTAGCACTTGGGAAGCTGAGGCAGGAGGATCGTCACTAATTCAAGACCAGCCTGGGCTACACAGTGAGCTCAAGGCCAGCCTGAACTGTGTAGTGAGACCCTGTCTCAAAAAGACAGAAGAAAAAAAAAAGCTACAGTGATTCAAAAAGGAAACAGCATGGTACTGGCAAAAAAGACACAGACCCCTAGAACAGAATAGCCTAGGCAGAAAACAACCAGACCCACGTTCAGCTGCCTGATTTTTTTTTTTTTTTTTTTTTTTTTTTTTTTTGGTACTGGGAATTGAACTCAGGACCTTGTGCTTGCCAGGCAGGCGCTTGTGCTACTAAGCTACATCCCCGACCCCTCAGCTGTCTGATCTTTGACAAAGGGGCCAAAAGCATACACTGGAGGAAAGATAGCCTCTTTAGTAAATGGTGCCTGGAAAACTGGCTACACGCATGCAGAAGACTAAACCTAGATCCACTGAAATAAAATTAAAATGGATCAAAGACCTATCTATTAAACCAGAACGCTTAATCTGCTAGAAGACAGAATAGGTAAAAGTCTTGAAGACACACACATAGGCGAGGACTTCCTGAAGAGCGCCCCAACTGCACAAGAAGTAACGTAGGTAAGAAAATGGGCTCGTACGCAATGGAAAAGCATCTGCCCAGCAAAGGAAGAAACTAACAGAGTGAAGAGACAACCCACAAAATGGAGGAAAACTTCCGCCAGCTACTCCTCAGAGAGAGGACTAATATCTACAACACACAGAGAACTCAAAAATACCAGACCTCTCCAAAACAAAAGACCCAACCAAAAACATAAGAAACTGAAATGAACAGATACTTCTCAGGAATACAAATGATCAAGAAATACATTTTTAAAATGTCCAGCATCTCTGGCCATTAGAGAAATGCAAATTAAAGTAACAGAGATTCCATTTTATGCCAGAAGGAAATTAGAGCTGGGCACGGTGTCACACACTGGTAATCCCACCACGTGGGGTGCTGAGGCAGGAGGATCGCTGAGTTTGAGGTTACCCTAGGCTACACAGTGAAACCCTGTCACCAAAAAAAAAAAAAAAAT
>NW_004955495.1:3106537-3107605 GCF_000276665.1 Chinchilla lanigera
GGGGCAGGCGACCTTCTACATTGTTGGAGGGGATGTAAACTAGCACAACCACTACGGAAATCAGTATGGAGATTCTTCAAAAAACTAAAATAGCAATTCCATTTAACCAGCTATTCCCCTTCTAGGTATTTTCCAAAAGAGTTAAAGATACCATGCCACAGTGATATATGCACACCTACGTTTAGAGCAGCACAACTCACCTTAGCAGTATCTTAGAAGCAGTCTCTAGGACCATCAACAGATAAAGAAAATATGGCATACACACCCAAGGGAGTACTACTCTGCCACAAAGAAGGATAAACGAGTCATTTGTAAGAAAATAGTTGTATCTGGAGACTACAACGTTAAGTGAAATAAATCGGACACACAGGCTTAAATATTACATGATTTATACGAGGAAACCCAAAATATAACGGATAATAGAAAACAGTGAGATGAACTTTTGCAAATGGGAAAAGATCTAGAGATAGATGGAGCGGCGGGGAAATAAAAACAATTAACAGGGCCCCGAACTGAGCGTCCCCTGCTTTGTGTACCGCAAATGCGTACCAATTAAAAAAAAAGTTTTTTTAAAGGACTGGGGATGGAAGTCAGAGCCAGGTCCCTGGGTCCAATCCCCAGTGCCTCAGAGAAAGAGAGAGGGAGAGACACAGACAGACGGGGAGCGGGACTGGGAGGCGAGGGAGGGGAGAAGTAGGAGGAGGGACGGAGACGGCGCCAGCCAGACCCGGCGGAGCGCGCGGTGCCGCGGCTGAGGCACACAGATCGCAGTGCCAGCTCAGCCTGGGCAACAGAGCGGTTTAGCCAGACCCTGTCTCGGACTTAGAAGAAGAAAGGCGGGGGATGCCGCTCAGAGCAAAGGCTCGGGGTTCAGGTCCCAGGGCGAAGCAGAAGCGGGGAGCGCAGGGAGCAGGCAGGGCGGGGGAGGGGGGTTCCCGTCTCCGGCCGCCGCCCGGGCGGGAAGCTCACCGTTCTGGGCCAGCAGCCTGCCCACCAGCTCCCGCTCCTGCGGCCTCTGCGGAGAGAAGAAAGGAGGCGGTGGGCGGCGGCTCCCCGACACCCCGCGGC
>NW_004955495.1:3108110-3124899 GCF_000276665.1 Chinchilla lanigera
CGGAGCCTTCTCGGGGCGCGGCCGTCCTTCCCCTCCTCCCGGGGTGCCACCCCGGCGCCACCGCGGGCCGATCTCACGACGGGCGCCCGCGGCCCCTGCCCGGCACCTCTGCCGCCAGGCCTTACGCGCCCGCCGCTGCCTGCCTGTCTCTGCCTGAGTCTCTGCCTCTGCGTGTCTCGCCTGTCTCTGCCTGTCTCTGCCCGTGTGTCTGCCTGCATCTCTGTCTGTGCCTCTGCCTGTGTCTGTGTGTCTGCCTGTCTCTGCCTGTCTCTCTGTCTCTGTCTGCCTGTGTCTTTGCCTGTGCCTGCATCCTCACGCTGTCTGAGTCTGATTCTGTCTCAGCACCTCTCTCTCTCCTCCTCTCTCCCTCTCTCCCTCTCTCTCTCCACCCCGAGTCTCTGCTCCTTGTTTCCTTCCCCTCTTCCTGGCCACCCCCAGCTCCCAGTAACCGGGACTCTCCCAGGGTTCCCCAAGTCCAGTACTTTTTTGTTCGTTTTTGTTTCCAGTCCTGAGGGCTGAACCCAGGACTTTCACACTGTGCTGCATCCCCAGCTCTTTTTTGAGACCGGATCCCTCTGAGCATCTAAATCGCCTCCTAATCCCCAGCTCCAACTGGCGATCCTCGTGCCTCAGCCTCCCAGAGTGCTTTTGCTGAAGACTTGGGACACCCGGGCCTCAGCCACTTTCCCCGACCCCAAGGGCCATCCCAACACCCACATCCATCCCACCCCAACCCTCCCCGACCTACCATTCCCCAGAAACCTGGGCCTTTCCTGCCCTTCCACCCCCACCCAGTTACCGGATGCTTCCGGTCAGAAGACCCTTGGGACCCTACAAGCAGAAGCCTGGGAAGTCCACATGGAGAAATTCCCCGTAGAGCCAGGGACACTCTTCAGCGTCGAAGGAAACTCAAATTTCCCGTTTGTTCTCACCGGCTGGAGGCGGAGCGGGAGGAGGAGCAGCGGAGAGGCCAAAACCTGGCCTGGAAAGGGGAATTGAAAGGTGCGTGGTGTGGCGCAAACCTTCCTGCGCCCAGGCCAGCGGGACGCACTTTGGCCGACCCTCTCCCGCTCGGGCGTCACCTTCCGCGTCGGGGGAGTGGACAGTGAGCGCCCCGGCCTTCACACCGCAAGAGGCTGCACCCCATAACTGGGGGCTTTTCCTCTTCCATGCTGAGGCTCAAACCCCCAGCGCTGCCCCGGGCCCCCACCGGCAGGGAATTTTGGTGCCCCTGAACTCGCGTCTCGCGATGCCAGCCCTGTCTCCATCCCGTGTCCTGCGTACAACATGCTAAGCAGTTCTGCTTTGGCGAGGATTTTAGTGGCAGCCACACCCAGCAGCCACAAGCAGCACCTGGAGGGGGGTAGCCATGCAAATTCTAGCCCAGCACCAGTGGGGACCCCGGTACCCCCATAATCACTGCCCAATGTCTGGCCATCAGGCGTTTGAGTGAATGATCCCCAAAAAATGCCAGGGCTCCGGCCCCCGGGTGTCTTCACACCTGCTAAGTCTCTGCCTGCACCCTGCCCCGAGGTCTGCAGGCAGACACTCCTCACTTCCGTCTCCCTGAAGACTCATTGGTTTGGTTTGGTTTGGTTTGGTTTGGTCTGGTTTTTTGAGACAGGGTCTCACTATGCAGTGCAGGCTGGCCTTGAACTCACTAGGTAGCCCAGGCTGACCTAGAACTCTAGGTAGTCCTCCTGCCTCAGCCTCCCAAGTGCTGTGACCACAGGCAAGCGCTTCCTTGCCCGGCGCCCTGCAGCCTTTCACTCTCTCCCCATGTCCCACCCCAGGACAGGCAGGCAGCCAAGGCCCGACCCAGGACCCAAAAGGTGACGAGCTTATTTCCTTCCCCAGTCCCACCGTCCCATCTCAGTTGCTGCCAATACCACACCAACCCTGAGGGTGCGTGCGGTAAAGCAGGATTGGCTAAAAGTAAAAGTTACAGAAGACAGCTCCCTTCTCCATCAAAGCCCTGCCCCGGAGCCCTCCAAGAGAGGGGGAAATGATGACCTGTCTGGATCTGTTAAAATGCAATCAAAATTAAATCTCTCCTCCTTAAAAAAGAGAGAGAGAGAGAGAGAGAGAGAGAGAGAGAGAGAGAGAGAGAGAGAGAGAAATACAATCAACGCTACGGAGAAACGAAGTGTTAATGGAACTTCCAGTGTGAATATTGTAACTGAGATACCACAGCGCCCCCTTGCGCTCTGCCTACGCTGACGTCTGGCGCCTCTGCCAAGCAGCCCCCAGCCGCGTGCCGCAGGGATTGCCCAAGTGACAACGGGGACAGGAAGAGGAACTGAGAGGGCTACAGAAAGATCCCTCTGATAACCCGAGTGAAAGCACACCCAGCAGCTGGATGTCACCCATGTCACCCCGCCGCAGTTCACACCGCCCGAAGGTCCCGCGCTGTTTATTCGCTTATGATTGCTTTCCTCCATCACTTGTGAGCTCCTGAGTAGGAGGTTTATCTGCTTTATTCCCAGGCACCGCTGCTTCCTGTGGGCCTCGATCATCTTTATAAGAGGAAGGAAGGAAGAGGAGAGAGGAAGAGGAAGGAGGGAAGAAAGAAGGGAGAGAAAGAGGGAACAGGGAGGAAAATGGGTGGGTGGGTGGACATGGGAGAAGGACGGGGGAGGGAGGAAGGCGGGAAGGGAAGTCGGATGGGTGGGCGGGCGGGTGGGAGGATGGAGGGGCGGGATGGCGGGAGGATAGGTGAACGGCTGAAAGGAAGAAGGAAGAGGCCGAGGAAAGGAAGGAGACCAGCTAAGCCCTCGGGCCTCAGCCTGGGCTGCGACTCAGGCAGAGCAGGTGCCGGGCCTGGGTCTGGCCCCAGCACCACAAAAGGGGGGCTGAAGCAGCTCTCGGAGGTGGCAGGAGGCTTGCTGTGCACAGCGCACAGCTCAGGAAAGGGAGCTGTCACCCCAAGAAGCACCGCGGCCTGCCCACCACCGGCCCTCTGTCATCACCCCCAGGGAGGCGAGCAGAAGTGCAGTCACACGGCCAAGGGTCACGGGAGGGACTGCTCGGAAGTGCTCTACCCGGGCTGGGCAGCTCGGCAGAGGTCTGCTCATGCCCTCCGGGGAGGGGAAAGAGGCCTCCCAGCTGGGCCACCGCTGGGAACACAGTGACGCTCTGTGGTTGGGACATCTGAGCCAGGCCCGCCCTCGTGGAGACTTCAGCATCAGCCTCCGAATCTCACCTCGAGGAGGGCGGGCTGGTGTGGGCTGATGGATCGCACCTCTGCGCTCAGCTGTCTCCCCAAAGCGAGTGTGGGCCCTCACTCTCCTCGCCCGGAGCAGGCGGGCCGGATCTCCACCCTCACCCTACGCGGGGCTCAAGGGAGGGATGGGGCAGGGAGGACTAGGATGGGAAAGCCCCTGTCAGGTGCCTGGGAAGCCCCGCTTCTGCCTCTGAGGTCCATTGAACAGGCACCCTCAGCCCAGGAAGTACGTCTGGATTTTTCCTACCAAAAATCATCCCTCCTTGGGGAGTCCCTGTCGCAGACCTCTGCTGCTGGCCACCACAGCGTTAACTTTTTTTTTTTTTTTCATTTTGAGGCATGGTCTCACTAGGTTGTCCAGGCTGGCCTGGAACTCCTGGGCAGGGGTGACTCCCCTGCCTCAGCCTGCTGAGGAGCTGGGACCCCAGGCTCATAGCAGCAGCACTGCTCGCCCCAGCTGGGCTGCAGCCGGCCTCGAGCACCACAGCACCCCGGGGGCAGAGGCGAAGCAGTGTGAATAGGGTTTGCTGAGCGAGCTATGGGAGAGAGCAAAAGATGAGATAGGTGCAAAGATCAGATAGGTGCACGAGGGGAGAGACTAAGAAAGCAAGTGAAAAACTCAGGTTGAAGCTGGGCGTGGTGGCACACGCCTGTCGTCCCAGCACTGGGGAGGCTGAGGCAGGAGGATCACTTCGAGTTCGAGACAGTCTGGGCTACAAAGTGAGCCCAAGACCCTGTCTCAAAAAGACAAAAAAAAAAAAAAAAAAAAAAGCTCAGGTTGGTTATAGGCTGCTGGAAGCGGAGGAGTGTGGCAGGTCACTGAAGCAGGAAGGAGATACAGAAAGAGGATTGCATCCTCCAAGTTAGCCCAAGCGGGACCCAGGTCTCCTTGACCTTAGGCCAGAAAACACAGGCCCAAGTAGGGTAAGTATGCACACCAGGGTACTAGTGAGAGTTGGGCGGTGAATTTGTGCAAAGCAGTTAAAGATTTTGGAGGTCAGGCATGGTGTACACACGTGTCATGCCAACACCCTGGGAGGCTGAGGCAGGAGGACTATGAGTTCAAACCCAAGCTGGGCAACTTCACAATTTAGAGAGATCCTATCTCCAAATTACAAATTTTGTAAAGGGGCTGAGGATGTAGTTCAGTGTGAAGATCCTGGATTCAATCCCCAGTACTGAAAAAAAAAATAAATTAAGTTGGATGTGGACCAGGCTGCTCTGGGATTATTTCCAAGGTGATACTGTGGGCGTGAATGCATTTCTGAGGAACAGCATAGCGTTGAATCAGATTGCTTGGCTTCAAATCCAAGGGCTTCTTCTTGCTTGTTGTATGATTGTGGTGGACTGACAACTGGAGGTCAGCTTGTAACACCCAAGTGAACTGAGTCAGCGTGGGGCCGGGTGTGGGAGGCCCCCCTGAGGGTTGTTGCTGGCAGCAGAAGAGGCAGAACCGGAGAGGAAGAAGTGGAGAAGCTCTTGGGAAGCTGTAGGGAGCTGCTGGTTTTCCTGGAGGACCTTGTCATGCTGTCTCTCCTGATGAACTCGGCTGTTCTCGTCGGAGGAGGAACTGGGGACCTCGTTGTTGCTGAGAATGGCTACAGTTCACTTTGGGGGAGCTCTGGTCCTCACTTTCAGCATCACTTCTTGGCTCCAGAGGGGAAGATGGTGCACTGCTCGGTCTCCTGGAGAAGCTTATTGCCTTGGCTGTCCTGATGGGAATCCAGCTGTCATCATCGGAGGAGCTCGAGGCCTCACTGTTGCTGAGGATGGCTGTGATACTTTTTGGGGGAGCTCTGGTCCTTACTTTGAGCGTCACTTTCTGGCTCCAGTGCAGATCCCTCAGCCTCCTGGCACAGATCTTTTATCCCACTGGCGCAGACTTTCTAGCTTCCACCACTGACCTTTGGGCCTTCCCAGTGCAGATCCTTGAAACAGGCCTGCATGAGACATTGTCATGGGCTCTAAGTCTCCAACTGGATTCATGGGAGGCACTGTTATGGGCTCTAGGTCTTCAGCTGGACTCATGCAGGACATTGCCATGGGATCCAGGCCCTCAGCTAGATTCTTTGGACTTTAGTGTGCGGACAGATTTCCTGCACTCTCTTTTTGTATATGATTCTTTGGGTACACTCTTAAAAAATAACCTTATAAAACATGTGCCTATTATATTGTTCCCCTTGCAAAGCCCCAAACTACAACAATGATCTTGAGCAAACTCCTTCACCTCTCAGAGCCTCAGTTTCCTCATCTGTGGAATGGGACCAACACCAGTGACCACCTCGCATGACCACAGAATCAAGAAGCCAGATTAGTGCTCAGTAGGGTTAACCACCACTGCTCCTGGTGGGCTGAGGGGTCTGGGGCCCCCAAGTAACTGTGTGTGAGGCTTGGTCTTGTCACTAAATCACCCAGGTTCAAAACCAAGTGCCAACATCCGGGCCAACAGACAAGCAGGGAACATCTGGGGCAAAACCACTCCAAATGCAAATGACCTCAACAGTGCTCAGAAAGGAAATGGTCAGATTGTTGTTGGTAACATCGGTTCGCTTATCAAGGGGGAGAGAAGACTGACTCACTCTCTGGGCCTCGATAGAAATCTCTGAGGGCTCAGAAGCAGCAAGGTGCAGGATGCTGTGTAGAAAACGAAGGTTTTTGTTTCGATGCAGAGCTCTATTTGTATAAAATATTTCTGGAGGTATGCAAAAATTGGGGGAAGTCGGTACAGAACAGATGCTCCTTTTACTGTACTTAATTTTGCTTCGCTGGCGTTTTCCACGTGTTTGGTTTGTGCTTTTTTTTTTTTCTTTTAGCACTAAGCGTACAATCGTGGTCAACTCTGCACACGCGGAGAAAGAAACAATGGTCACAAGTGTTTGGAAGAAAGGAAAATTTGCCACGGGTGACATCAAAGGCAGGAGCCGGTGTTTCCCTGATAAAAGCAGTGGAAAAAGGGGGCAGCGGGCAGGGACTCCCTCCAAGAGGAGAAACCATTCACTGCTGGGAACCAGACCCGATGCTGTGGAAAGGGAACCCCAAGGGGGCACCACCAGGAAGGGACTCTCCAGCCCCTATGGGTGGCAGCCACCTGAGAGTCACCGCTAGCCATGGGGACACAAAGCATACCCTCATGTAGGCATGGGATCCCAGCATTCTGGGAGGCTGAGGCAGGGGGATGGCAAGTTGGAGTTCCATCTGGGTAACTTAGCAACTTAGAACTTGGCTCCAATTTTATTTTATTTACTTATTTTGTCTTCAATTTTAGACAATCCCCAGTACCCGGGGGGAAGAAGCCCTCACTGGGGTTGTATATAATCACACAAACCAAGATGGACACACCATGCAGACACACACATACATACTTGGACATACAATCATAGACACACAAAGCTAACCAGCAGAGCTAGCCACAGACACATAACAAAGAACCACACAAGGGCAGAAGGGACACACTGTCAGGGTGTATAACCAAGCACACCAAGAACCGAACACAGCATCCAAGACACACAATCCCATGTGTACAAAGACAAACATGGAGACACACAACAGATAGGCATACACACAGTGACACACTGACACGGGCACAGAGGGGTAGGACAGACTCCCATGGCTAGCCATAGACACACACAAGCACACACTCTAGGGGTGTTCACAGTCACACATTCATAAGCAGCTACCAGAGACACACAATTCAGGCACACACACACAATCACTTACACACATACAGACGCTTGTTGGAGACACAATCGTGGACACACGGGAAGTCACACAGAGCCACAGAGAGTTACACAGGACATAACGTTGGGACAGATACACAATCACACAAAGAAAGAGGGTCTCACAGTCGCAGACACCCACAGTCACAGCGGAGAAAGGTTTGTGGAGTCACAGAATCCCTGTCACGTCCCCAGGCCCAGGAGATGCAGGGGACGACCACGGTCACTTGCCCTGGACCCACAGACACATAGACAGCCCCAGAGAGAGTCCAGCACTCTGCGAGAGGTTGTCAGACAGGAAATGTCAGGCACAGGACCGCGGTAGACCCACAGGTCACGCGATGACAGAGGCACACTTGACAGGCACTTGATGAGACAGAAAGAAAACAGGCCCACCCGCAGAGGAGGCCCAGGCCCACCCTGAGACCACCCAAGAGCCGCCCACTTCCAGAGCAGACCGGGACCTCACACTAGGACCACCCACTCTTCTCCCTTCCCCAGGAGACCCAGGGGCTACCCTTCTCCAACCCCAAAGGGACCGCCCAAGGCCCGTGGCGGCCCCAGCCCTCGCACAATCTAAGATCCATATTCCCATACGAGACCCAGGTTCCTCCTCTCGGCCGGGCCACCCCTCCCTCCTTCCACTCCTTGCTCCCTGCCTCCTTTTTTTTTTTTTTTTTAATTTTAAAAATAAAAGGAGGAAAACATTGACAGACAACATTTTACAAAATAGCAAAAGAACAGGACAGACAGTACGGAGTTACAAACAGAGTGGTAGGGAATTCACAGTGCTTGTTGTATTACATATTGATACCTTCAAAGACTCCCTGCCTCCTTTGAGGAACCCGCAGTTCGGGTCTGGGTTCCTTTGCTCAGCAGCGCCGCCCGGTGTGCACCGCGGACGCCCCCTAGTGGCCCAGGGCTGCACGGCGTCAGGGCGGAGCCGAGACGCGCAGCGGTTCCGCGTAGGAAGAGGGGAAAGATGCTGCGGTCCTCCGAGCGTCACATGCAGCGCCTAGAGAGGAAAGCGCGGAGACGCTAGAGAGGGGAGGGGACGAGGACGCGGAACAGATCGCGGAAGCAGCTGTGGGTTGAGGCCGGGAGGATCGTGGAACCGAACACCCCCACGTTGGGCAGCCCCCGCCAGGGCTGTCTCCGCGACCAGGGAAAACCCGGGGAGCCCGGAGCCGATAACCAGTGAGGCGGCGGGCAGCGGCCCGTGCACACAGAGCTAAGGGTCCCTACCCGCCCAGCTACGGCTCTCAGCCAGAGATCGCCCAAGATCTGGGCCGCCCAGCGGCCAGCCAAGCGCGCCGAGAGCTGTGGGCCCAACCCAGCCTCCGGAGCCCCCCTACACCGCTATTATCCAGGCCCCACCCATTCACCTGCCATTCGCCGACCAGGACCCGCCCACTCCCCCAGCTCTTCTCACTTCCAAATTGCTTTCTAGGCTCCGCCCACTTCCCAGCCATCAACCTCCTAGGCCCGCGCGTTCCTGGTCCCTGCCACCTCTGTCGTCCTCTAGTCTCCTCCTACGCCCAGTTCCTCCCCCTTTCCAGTTATTCACCCTAGGTCACGCCCATTTCCCATTTCGCCCCCACCAAAAGCTTTCAGGTCCCGCCCATTTCCCCTAGTCAATTCTTCCTAAGCTCCGCCCATTTCCCCAGCCACCGGCTTCCCCAGCCGGTCCATTCCCGGTCCCTCCCACCTGCTCTGTCCCGCCCACTTCCCTGTTATTCTCCCTAGACTCCGCCCATCCCGCCCCAAGCCACCTGCAAGCTCCGCCCACTCACCAGTCCCACTTCCCCGACCTTCTCCCTAGTCTCCGCCCACACCCAAGTAGCCTCAAGCCCCGCCCACCCCGGCCCCTCCCACTTCCCTGTCATTCTCCCTCTCGGACTTCCCCCAGCTAGCAGTCTCCAGGCCGCGCCCACTCCCTCCCCCTCCCCTGATATTTGCTCGAGGCCACGCCTATCCCCCCCCCACACACACACACACAATTCCTGAGAAGGCACTGCCCATTCTCCTGCCCCACACATTTTTCTCCAATTCTTAGTCCAGCACCGTGCTCTCGCCAGGTTCCGCCCCTCTGAGATTCCTTAACTCCAATCCTCGCCCCTTTCCTGGTGTCTTGGTTACTTTTTTCTCGTTGCTGCGACAAAATACCTAACACCCAAAATGAAGGAAGGAAAGGTTTATTTCGCTTACAGTTTGTGGAGGTTTCAGTCCATACTTAGCAGATTACAAGGCAGACTGGCACATGGCAGAGGGCTACAGCTCCTGGTGCAGAACACAGCAAAAGCAGCAACCACACACCAGGGCAGAATGGCGGAGGAGGACTGGTCTCAAGCACTCTTTTCCTGTCCCTTACATATGCAAACTATCCACTCCCGGGCTGGTGCAGCTCTCACACCCATATTCAAACTCTAATAGCTTGCCCCATGGCCACAAGAGGCTTTGGGGGGACACACAGACAAACCATAACACCTGGGTTCCACCTTCCAGAGCCCTCTTCCCAGTCCAAGTCTGGTTTGGTTTGGTGTTTTGTTTTATTTTGTTTTGTTTTGTTTTGTGGTACCAGGAATCGAACTCACCACTTTGCACTTGCCAGACAAGCGCTGTGCCTCTGAGCTAAATCCCCAGCCCCTGGTCTCACTATGTAGTTCAGGCTGGCCTTGAACACACTTTGTAGCCCAGGCTGGCCTCGAACTTGCAGTGATCCTCCTGCCTCAGCCTCCCCAGTGCCGGGATTACAGGCCTGCGCCACCACACCCAGCTCCCAGTCCAAGTTTTAACCCAGCCCCATCCCCTTCTGCCCTCCCTGGTACTTCGGGGCCTGCGGCTCTCAAACCTTCAGCCCTATTCTTAGGTCCCCTTTTTTGTTCAGCCTCATTTCTTTCCGTGGCCCAACTCACCCATCAGGACCCCAACCCAGCACTGTCATTCCCACAGGGGGATTGCTATCACTAATGGATCAAAAAAGGCTGCTAGGCTCCACCCACTTGAGGATGCAAGCCCCTCCCCAGATCCAGGGGCCAGTGGTGGGTCCTGTCTGCCTGAGGGCCGCTCACCTGGGATCGCTGTCTGCCCTGGCTGTGCATGCGTCTCTCCCTGTGAGTCCTTGTGTTCTGGGGAGTCTGGATCCCTGTGTGCTTGGGTCAGGGGCAAAGAAAGAACACGCCACAGTTGCCCAGGTTGGACTCAAACTTTCCATCCTACCTGCCTCAGCCTCCCACTATGCCTGGCTTATATACTGCACTGTGTGCACATCCGAGTGCGTGCGTCTCGTTCGAACTGTGCGTGCACGGTACCGCTGTGTGTCAGAGTCTCTGTGTGTGCATCTGGCCTCCGTGGCCTGTACTTGCCTGGGGTCTATCTATCTGGCTGACACACGCCACCCCTCCCTCAAACTCCGCAGTGGGACAGCCAGTGACACTAAAGTGCCCTCTCCTGGAAAGGAGGCAGAGGCCGTGGGAGCCTGTGTTCCAGCCGCCTGGCTTTCCTGGGCTACAACAAACGGTGGCAGAAAGAATGGGATTCCTGGAGAGAGGGCTTGCTGACCGAGCTGGCACCTGCTGCCGAGCAGACCCCTGCCCTGCCCTGCCCTGCCCTGCCCTGCCCTGCCCTGCCCTGCCCAGAGCGACATGGCACGCATCACCATGGGCTTCCTCATCCTCATCTCCGTGGTAAGAGGCTGGCCACTGTCGCCCCAGGTAGTGGTGCCATGCCACTGCAAGCCTCCCCCTTTTTCTGGTGACATGAGAGGCCCTTCCCTAAAGGAGCAGGAAGTTTCGTCTCTCTTCCTTTCCCTGCTTGGTCTCTTCCTTTTCCTGCTCTCTAAAGTGTGGAGCAAGAGGAAGCTAAGCCCCTTCCCTTGTAGACAGAAAACCCCTATCCCTTCCAGGCATAAGCCAGGAGGTGAGTCGAAGAATCTTCTAACAGGGGGGAATGCCTTGCCTCCTGCCAGGGACAAAGGAAGTTCCATTATTTTCAGGTGTTTGGGCGGAAGTCTATTTTCTTTTCTTGGTGTAACAGGAAGTCCCACCTCTTTTAGATATGAGACCGGAAATCTTGCCTATGTCTAACATAAAATAGAGATGTCCCGCCCCTCTTCCTAGTCTAACACAAAGTTCCACCCCTTTCAGATATGGGGCAGGAACTCCTACCTGTGTCTCATATAAAATAAAGAGACTTCCCACCCTTTTTCTTGGTGAAATGAGAAACCATGCCTCTTTTCTATTAAAAGACAAAATCATGTCCAAGTCAGGCACAGGGGTGACAGAAGTCTTCTGTTTATGTTTGTGAGGAAAGAGGAAACCCTGTACCTTTGCCTAGTTTAGCGGAAAACTCAGAAACTCATATTCTGGGCTGGGCGTAGTGGTGCACACCTATAAGCCTAGCACTAGGAGGCTGAGGCAGGAGGGCTGTCATGAGTTTGAGACCAGCCTAGGCTACATAGTGAGTTCAAGGTCAGCCTGGTCTATATAGCAAGGCCCTGTCTCAAAAAAAAGAAAGAAAGAAAGAAAAAAAGAAAACTCACATCGTTTTTTCCATATAAGAGGAAAAGAGGGGCTGGGGATCTGGCTCAGCAGCACAAGTCCCTGCCTGGCAAGTACAAGGTCTTGAATTCGAATCCTGGCACCAAAAAAAGGGAAAAAGCAACCTATCAGAGACAAAGGTTGGTTATTCCTCACTCTTTCTGTCCCCTAGGCCTCCAGCACTGATGTTCCCACCCCATCCCATGTGGCGTGCAGATCAGCCTGGGAAAGATGATTCCCGTTCAACGCCCACAGCTGAGCTCACCAGCCATCATAAACACCTATGTGGGGGGCTGGGGATTTAGCTCAGTGGTACAGCACTTGCCTGGCAAGCGCAAGGTCGTGAGTTTGGTTCCCGGGGGGGGGGGGGGGGAAGGAAGGACCACCTATGTGGTCATGATGTACAAGCACCTGGGCATCCTCATCTTCATCGGCACGACCAGCAGCTACTTGACCAGCACTGCCCCGTGACCATGGGCGCCTGGGACCCCGCTTCCTGGCTGTGTGCCCAAGGACCCTGCCTGCTTCAACTGCAAGAGCGGCTACATCACCAATAACACCTGCATCCTCCACGCCATGCAACCCTCAGCTCAGTCCCCCTCACCCTGCTCCCAGGAAACCCTTGTATTCTGAGCATGCTTCCTTCGGGATAGTGTGTCTAGGGGTGAGCGCTGGCCACGTGCCCGGCGAGGCCAGAGAACACTGCATTGTCCCCTCCCCGAGCCGCCCCGCCCCCGTCCTGGGGGCCAGCGGCGCCAGGCACGGCCAGCATAGAGCCCTGTGTGCCGGGGTTGGGAGGGTTTCCCACCTCCAAAGGCTCATTCAGCCTGCCTGCCTCAGAACAGTGGCGCGCAGATCGCTCTGCCCCTCCCTCCCCACAGCTGGACAGAGCCCTGGCCAGGCTGGGTCCACACGCGGCGTTAGAGGAATCAGACCCAGCTGAGGTGTCAGGCTAAGTGGGGGGGCGGGGGGCAGGCAGGAGGAGAGGCGCGACCTCCGAGACAGGACCAGCGACCCACAACCCGGCACAATGACAGCGAACCGTCAGAAGCTTGGAAGCTCACCGCGCATGCGCACGCGCACGCACAGGGCAGAGCCAGCCCAAAGCGCCCGGCTCGGCGGGGGGCAGACGCGTGACCCACCAGGCAGCCCGGGCCGCGGGGACACGTGATGGTCACACGGCTGCCTTGACACTAGCAACATTTTCTCCCTCAAAGGCGACCCATTTGACTGCCAGCTTTTTTTTTTTTTTAAGACCAAGTAACAGAGTCGCTACCGCTTCCTGGAGTGATAAAGAGGTCAAGGGCTTTGGCCTCAGAAAACCCAAGCGCTCTTGGCTGTTTTCCCGGCCTCAAACTTGGGTGCCGTATTCGACCCCTTGGGGCCTGTTTCCTCACCCGGGAGGTGGGCGTGCAGGAACGTCCGCTTTGTACGATTGTGACTGCATTCATTAAAAAGTAAACTGGCATAGATAAAGCCGTGGGATCCTGCCTGAGCATCCTTTCTGTGGATGTTTTGGGGTTTGTTTGTTTGTTTGTTGCTGGGCTAGGGCTAAAATCCAGGCCCTCATGCAGGCCAGGTACAGGCGCTGCCCCTGAGCTATAGCCCCAGCCGGAAACACCATTACTGTTGTTAATACAAAGCAAAGCAACTACCTGTGTCTCCGCCCCCCGGGGTGGAGGAGGGGGCTGGGGTGCCTGGCAACAGCGCCAGGAGACTCACATGGGGTGGAAATGCCTCGGACACACCTCTGAGAGCTGACCCCTCACAGCTCGGAGGCAGGACTTTCCCAGGTTCCGTGGACCTCAGAAAGGGTGAGTGTGAGCAGAATGTTCTCGATCTCCGGGAATTGTGTCTCCCTTTTATGTATTTATTTTTGTTATTGTTCTGGCCTGGGGATGGAACCCGGGACCTTTGCACTGAGCTGCACCACCCAACCCTTCCCCTCCCAACCCCCTTTTTGAGACAGGGTCTCACTAGGTTGCCAAGTTGCCCAGGCTGGGCTCGAATGTCTGATGCTCCTGCCTCAGCCTCCCAGAGTGCATGCCAGCCTTCTCTTGTGTGTCGCTCGCCTGCTGAGGCCCGAAACACAATCGCCACTTCCTCGCGCTTTCTGCCCATTTCAAGGAAGTAGACGAACCTGGTGTTTGAAAAATAGGAATCTGGGGGGTGCCGCTGGAAACGGAGCCCCAGGCCTCAGGCCTGCATGCTAGGCAAACAGCTTACCTCCGAGCCCCCTAGAAATGGGAATCTTTTGTTTTCTATTTTCTGCTTGCTTGCTTGCTTTCCTTCTCTCTCTTTGCAGTTCTGGGGATGGAGCCCAGGGCCTCACACACGCTAGGCAAGCGCTCACCACTGACCCACACCCCAGGGCCTGCTTTGCTTTTTGTCGCCCTGATAAAGGTGCGGTGGATCCCCTTGCAGGAGGAGGGAGTATGGAGCCCACCTGCAGTCCTGGGCGAGGGCATGGCAACCCACCAATTCCCCACCCAACAACCCCACGCTGACTGGTAGTGAGAGGGCACAGCGCTCCTCCAGCGATGGTTTTGGGGCCACCACCAATACTCTCTCTGTGCTCAGTGCTATATTCATACAAAACTGGCAAGGGAGAATCTCCCGCCTCAGTGTGGGCGGGCTGGGGAAAATGCACTCCCTCAGCCGGGCGTGGTGCTGCATCTCTGTCATCCCAGCACTCTGGGAGGCTGAGGCAGGAAGATGGAAAGTTTGAGGCCAGCCTGGGCCACTTTGCAGAACCCTGTCTCAAAATAATAAACGAAAAGGCCCTGGGTTAAATCATGAGCACCACAAAAGAAGCCTCTGGCAATTTGAATGTTTTGGGGTGTTTTTGTTTTTTGTCTTTTTGAGACAGGGTCTTGCTATGCAGTTCAGGCTGGTCTTGAGCTCACTTTACAGCCCAGGCTGGCCTCGAACTCGCAACGATTCTCCTGCCTCAGCCTCCTGAGTGTGGGGATTACAGGCGTGCGCCACCATGTCCAGCAACTCTGGTAATTTGGTAGGTCAAAGAAAGTGCTCCTGTGATCTACAGTAAGAACAAATCTTCTATCCACAAGATTGTGAAAAAAAGAAAAAAAAGTGTATGCTAATTTTCTTGTGACACTTCAAGCTGACAGGTCCACAGTGCACAGAAGTGCTTAGTCAGAGTGGAAAAGGCATAGAATTACAGGCCTTGGTACTGTGCTGTGCTTAAGCCTCCACTAATAGTCTCGGAACATATCCCCCACGGCTAAGGGCAACTGCTCTACACAAACAAAGGACTCCCACATACAGGTGGATGGAGGGTATGGTGACAGACTTTTATTTGTTGTTTGTTTATTGGGTTTGGTTTCTTGTTTTGTTTTGTTTTGTTTTGTTTTGTTTTGTTTTGTTGTTTTTGAGACACAGTTTCACTACGTAGCTCAGGCTGGCCTTGAACTTGCAGTGATCGTCCTGCCTCAGCCTCCCGAGTACTAGGTTTACAAGTGTGTGCCACCAGACACCACAGCTTTTCACTGACTACTTTCAGCCCTTCTGGTAAACTTGTCTAGATTTGTGTTTTCTTTGCTACTCAGATGGACCCCAGGGCCTTGTGCGGGCTAAGCACACACTCTACCACTGAGCTCCGCCCCAGCCCCAAACTTGTCCAATCTGAGGTTCAGCTGCTCTACCTGGGAGACTCCTAGCAAAGGGGCTGATGCTACAAACAGCACGGTGTCAGCAACTGAGAAGAAACAGATCCATTCTCCACAATGAACAGGACACATAGAGTGAAACTGTCCGCTAAATGTATGCTTTGTGTGTAGGGGGATGTTTTCGTCACTTTCCGGTCTCTGGTCACAACACCCGATACCCACAACTTAAAGAAAAAGTAAGAGAGACAAGAAAAGCAAGAGAAGCAAAAGTCTGGGATCAAGGGCATACAGCCTCTTGGACTGCAGCCTCAAATACCAATTTCAATCACCTTTTATTGAGCGAGAACCAAGGGCATAGCTAGTACAAATGGGCAGATACCAACGGGTTTTAGCAAGGATAATTAAAGGATTACCCTTCTCCACATGTAATCCAAGACATGCCTATAATCCCAGCACTCAAGAGGCTGAGGCAGGAGGATCGTAAACTCAAGGTTAATCTGGGCTGTAGGACTGGAGATTTAGCTCAGTGGCACAGCACCCGCCTGGCAAGTGTGAGGTTGTGAGTTCAATTCCTGGTACCGGAAGAAAAAGAAATATTTTTTTTTTAAAATCTGGGCTGTATAAGGAAGCCTTATCTTAATAAACTCTAACAAATAATAAACAAATCATTGTGTCCTCAATGCATTCTAATCAAAGAATGTCCTTCTCCACACCCACCTCAGCATGTGAGCCTTCTGGGGGACATCTAGATCTAAACCATGACAAGGGGCGTGGCCACATTAGAGAGCTGGTGCACAGAGCTCAAAAGGAGCTCAGTAATACTCTTATTTCACAGGAACAAATGCCAGACACAGGAAAACATACAATAAGATGCAGAATGTACTTTTACTGATGTTTGGAATGCAAGGTTGAGACAGGAGATGAGGGTGTGGCAAGCTGGCTGGACAACAGGATGTAACCTGTCAATCATGGAGAACCAGAAAGGAGGCTGGGACACCAGGCAGTCACCTGTCAGTCACGGGAAACTATGAAGTCACAGCCAGGATACATGTCCAGAACACCTCCTAACTGACCAGGTCTGGAAAGATAGAAAAGATAGAAAAGACTTGAGAGCCACTGCGCTCTCCCTGTTCTCACTGCATAGTTCAGGCTGGCCTTGAACTCATTATGTAGTCCAGGCTGAGCTCAAACTCACTGCAATCCTCCTGCCTCAGCCTCCCTAATGCTAAGATGACAGACAGGAGCCATACTGGGCAGTAATAGAACATTAGCCAGAGTAATCAGCAATCTCCCCATTATTTACCCCTAAGTCGATACGTCACTGGAGAATGCCTTATGTCACAGCTTTCTGGCAGGGGAGAAGAACCCACAAAGAAAAATACAGAAGCCAGGCGTGGTGGTGCACACCTGTAATCCCAGCACTCAGGAGGCTGAGGCAGGAGGATCATTGCGAGTTCAAGGCCAGCCTGGCTTACAAAGTAAGTTCAAGGCCAGCCTGAACTGCATAGTAAGACCCTGCGTCAAAAAGACAAAAAAAAAAAAAAAAGGAAGAAAGAAAACTACAGAGAACAATGCCGGCCAGGCAGGGCCCCGCTCTCCTTCACCCCGCTCCCAGCCTCCTGCGGGCTGTCTCCCGGCCCTGCAAACTGGAGCTCAAGTTGCCCGCCTGGAAAAGCCAGGACA
>NW_004955495.1:3127994-3128769 GCF_000276665.1 Chinchilla lanigera
TGAAGAGAAAACCCACAGTGTGAGGAAAAAAATTTTTTATGAGACAGACACTCAATACATAGCTCAGGCTGGCCTTGAACTCCCAGCAGTCCTCCTGCCTCAGCCTCTTGAGTGCTACATTTATAGACATGTGCCACCTCACGTGGTGCAGAGACCATACTTTTTTTTTTTTTGAGACCATACCCTTAAGTAAAATAAATCAGACACATGTTTAAATATACTGCACTGTTTCTCCAGTATGAGAAACTGAAAGTATAAATAAGGACCAAAGTGTTTAATAGATATTGTGAAATGGGAAGAAAATGTTCAAATGAGAAGGGGAACAAAGGAGGGAGAAAGGAAAGAAGGGACAAAAAGGGGCAAAAAATAGAAGAAAAAAATGGAAACAAAGCTTTTGTAAATACAGAAGGGAAGAGAGGTTGAAGGGAGGGAAAAGGGAAAGAAGCTCGCTATATCATGTAGAGGTACAAATTCTCCATGATGAGTGTTCTCATTATGTATATCTAAAATGTACCAATTAAAAAATGCAAAAAAAGGGGATGGAGCTCGGTGGCAGAGCCCCTGCTTAGCACACACGAAAAGCCCTGGTTTCGATCCCCAGCTCCTAAATACATAAATAAATGTGAAGCGGGATGAGATGAAGGGCAGAGGATTCTATGCAGCTGGCTCTGAAATGGGCCAAGGGGCCACAAGCCAAGGCATGTTGGTGCCTCAGACCAAAAAGGCAAAGAAAGGGGGTTTCCCTGGAGCTTCCAGAAGGAACGCAGCCCTGCCA
>NW_004955495.1:3130249-3133540 GCF_000276665.1 Chinchilla lanigera
AGGAAGTGGGAGGAGGATTCTGGCAGGTTTCAGAGTGAGGCTCTGCCGATAATCTGAAGGTGGCCTTCTGACCCCAGAACCGGGGGACAATACATGTCTGTTGTTTTAAGTAAGGGGTCTGGCCTTGCTATGCAGTTTAGGCTGGCCTGGAACTCAGGGCGGTCCTTCTCCTGCCCCAGCTTCCGGAGAGCTGGGATGACAGGCACGCACCAGCACCCCCAGCTTGGACTCAATTTTTAATGAATATCTGAAATCAGAATAAACTGTTCCATCCAACTTCTAGCTTCTTATTTTTAGAACTTAGTAATTTTGCTGCTTGTTTTTTGTTTTACGAGACAAGGTCTCACTATGTTGCCCAGCTGGTCTTAAACCCCGAGCGCAAGAGGTTTTTTTGTTTGTTTGTTTGTTTTTGGTCTTTTTGAGTTGGGGCTTCACTATGCAGTTCTGGTTGGCCTTGAACTCATTTTGTAACCCAGGCTGGTCTCGAACTCAGTGATCCTCCTGCCTCAGCCTCCCGAGTGCTGGGATTACAGGCGTGTGCCACCACACTCAGCCTTATCAAGAGATTCTTTTGCCCCACCCCTCCAAGCAGCTGGGACTACAGATACACACTATTGGGTGGGACAGGATTGCTAGCACAGCTGATTTCTGGAAACTGCAACTCAGAATAATGAAGGTACTCTTTAGTCTTCTGGGGTAAGAAGACCCCGGAAGGGGTTTGGTAAGCCAAACTCACAGGGTCAGTTACTCTCTTGGTTAGCACACCTTGCTTAATAAAGGCAAACACCTTGACTCAGGTAGACATCACTGCTGGGGAGCCTGTAGATTTCACCGGCTCATGCGAAAAGGTAGGATGCACAGGGCATTGTTAGGCTGTAGCCAGGGAAAGCCTAGGCTGGGTGGGGATGGAACTGAAGCCTCAACAGAACAGTACCCCACCCAACCGGGTTCCTATGGAGACATATTATACAAAATGGATCGCTATAAAATACACACCTACAAGCTGGGTAAGCTGCAGCATTTCATAATCCCAACGCTCTGGGAGGCTGAGGCAGGAGGATCTCTTCAAGTTCGCAGCCAGCCTGGGTTACATTAGCGAGTTCAAGGCCAACCAAAATGAAATGTTTTTTAAGTTTTCCCCCAGCAACCAAATGATGTAGGAGGTAGATAAGGGTGGCCAAGCTGGATGGGGAAAAAAACAGGACCTGTCAGTTACAAGATCCCAGGACAGCGCCAAGTCATTCTCAGGACCCCGCATGTGGAACTCCTCATGGGCTCCCACAGGATGTGGATGGGGTAAAGGAGAGGAGCGGCCCCCGAGGAACCCGCTGTCTTGACTTCTCCCTGAAGCTCCCCAGTGACTCCCAGATGCAGGCTGCGCTTTCATTTTTTGCTCTTTATCCTTTCCTCTTTTTGCCCAGCCCAAGTTCGCTCTACAAGGCTACTTTTCCTCTCACCCCTCCGCCCCTCACTTTTCAAATAAATTATTGGCACCATTTTTTGCCCGTCTCATCCAATCCTTTGTTCAAGGCAAGAAGCACCTGAGATACTTTTGACAGGCAAGCCATTTTTAAAGGAACTGCCTGGGGCTCTGGGGGCTGGGGATTTAGCTCAGCGGCAAAAGCGCCTGCCTGGCAAGCGCAAGGTCGTGAGTTCGGCTCCCGGTACCGGAGGAAAAAAAACAAAACAAAATAAATAAATAAATAAATAAATAAAGGAACTGCCTGACAAGCACACTGGTACACACCTGACATCCCAGCTACTTGGAAGGCTGGGGCAGGAGGGTGGTGAGTTTGTAGCTACCTTGGGCAATTCAACAAGACCCTGTCTCAAAGAAAAAAGGGCTAGGGATAGAGCTCTGCAGTATAGCACCCCTGAGTTTGACCCTTAAAATTAGAGGCAGAGCCACATGGCGAGCATTGCTTCCCCCAAAATAGTCCCCAGGCCCCAGCAGTGGGGTGGCGCAGGCCTGTAATGCCAGCCCCAAGGGAGCTAGCAGATCACTGGGAGTTCAAGGCCAGCCTGAACTACGTGGGAGACCCTGTGCCAAAACACACAAAAGATAGCCCCAGGTCCCAGGGGCGAGCCAGGGTACAGGAGGAGGAGCAGATGGCTTCCTGGGAGGCAGAGCAGGGAGCTGCCAGCAGGAAGCGGTCCAAGAGGTCTGACCTTCATTTTCAAGCGGCACCGGAAGTCCTGCAGTTCCTGATAAGAAGTGTAATCTGCACAGATACAGCTTCGCTCCCCGGCCTCCTGACCACCTTGCCGGGGAGAAAATGCAGACAACTGAGCAGGGTCACAGAGCCAGTAAGAGATGTGCAGAGGGTTGGGTACGGTGTGCACACCTGCTCTCCCAGGTACTTTGGAGGCTGAGGCAGGAGAGCGGCAAGTTCCAGGCCACTTAGCAGGACGGTGTCAAAATAAAAATAAAAAGGCCCTGGGTTCCATCCCCAGTACCAAAGCGGGGGAGGGGTTGAAATGTGAAGGTAGGGAAAAGCGTTTGTAAGAAACTGGAAGCCACGATGGTGGTGCACGCCTGGAATCCCAGCACTCAGGAGGCTGAGGCAGGAGGATCACTGTGAGTCCAAGGCCTGAGCTACATAGTGAGTTCAAGACCAGTCTGGAATATATATCAAAACCCTGTCTAAAGAAAAGAGAGAGGAAGGGAGGGAAGGAAGGGGGTCAGAAGGAAGGAAGGGAGGGAGGGGAGGAGAGGGGAGAAAGGAATTGTAATACGGGGCAGAGGCGTTGACCCGGGAAGACCCCCTCCACGCCCCCCATTGTAATCCAGCTGTAAATCTTAGTGTTTGATGTGCTGGCCCGGCTAGGCTGCAGAGGAGGTCCCCACCCCCAAGGGACCCAAGCCCAGCAGAGGTGTCCAGGGCCGCTCTCAGTACCCCCGCCCTGTGCCAGCTTCCGCAAGCATCCCTCGCCAGCGCGGAGGGAAAAGCTAAGTTCCACCCCTGGGCTCCCCGAGAGCCCGCCTCGAGCCTCCCCGTCCCCACCGCAGCGCTACCCGGAGCCCCCAGCTCGGACTCACTCCGAGCCCGCCCCGCCAAGCGAGGGTTCTAGCAAAAAAGGTCTAAGCGGCATGGGAAGGGAGGCTTCGCGCGGAGAAACTGAGGCAGGCGGCCGCGCGATGGGGAGCAGCGGGATTTCGCAGCTGCTGGTTTACATGGTGCTCCGGATTACTGCGAAACCAGGCTGGGCAGGGGGCGCTGGTGCTGAGGGGGCGCAGGGGACCCCGCGATCTCCGAGGCTCCGGGAGGGACCCCCCGCCCGCGCGCGCGC
>NW_004955495.1:3133929-3161858 GCF_000276665.1 Chinchilla lanigera
CTGGCCGCACAGCTGGCCCGCGGTGCCCTCCGCGCGCACAAAGGACCGCGCCCCTCCCCCGGCCGCGGGCACAGGTCGGCCGCGCGGGTTGTCGACTGCTTCACCCCACCTCCACCTCTCGTTGTGTCACCCTTGCCATCTCTCCCGTCCCCGTCACCTTGCTGGCAGCAGGCTGCCGCCGGGGGAGGAGGGGGAGCTGGGCCCGGCCGCCGGCCCCCTCCTCAACCTTGCCCTCGCCACCCTCGCGCCTGTAGTTCTGGGAGGTGATCAGCGACGAACACGGCATCGACCCCACCGGCACGTACCACGGGGACAGTGACCTGCAGCTGGAGAGGATCAATGTCTACTACAACGAGGCCACGGGTAGGGCGCAGGGCAGCCTTCTGGTGAGGGGGCGCGGGTTGGCAGGGAGAGGCCGGAGGCTCGGCGCCTGCTCGGCTCCCTGCGCTCACGCCACCTGCCCTCCATCTGCTCCCCTGCAGGAGGGAATTACGTCCCCCGAGCGGTGCTGGTGGACCTGGAGCCCGGCACCATGGACTCCGTCCGCTCAGGCCCCTTCGGCCAGATCTTCCGGCCTGACAACTTCGTATTTGGTGAGTGCTTCAGGTGCCTCATGAAGACGGGCCGCCTCAATGGAAGGAGGCGCCCGCTGACCTGTGTCTGTCATCCCAGCCCTGTGGGAGGCCGAGGCAGGAGGACTGCAAGTTCCAGCCCAGCCTGGGCAACTGAGTGACTTAGCAAGACCCTGTCTCAAAATTTAAAAAAATAATAAAAAGGGCTGGGTATGGAGCTCAGCAGGAAGGTGCTGGGCTCAACCCCCAATACTAGAAAAAATTAAAGAAAAGAAAGTGTTCCACATAACACCAGAGTCAGTGATGACCGCAGGAAAGCGACGGGGACACAAAGGCCGCTCTGGGAGCCCGGCGGGAGACAGCAGGCAGGTCGGGGAAGGCTTTCAGACATGGCATGTTTTGTTCTGTATTTTGTTTTTTGAGACAGACTCTTACTACGTAGTTCAAGTCAACCCTGAGCTCACCTCACAGTGTAGCCAAGGCCACACTCAAATTTGCCATCTTCCTGCCTCAGCCTCCCAGAGTGCTGGGATTACAGTTGTGAACCACTGCAGAAGGCAGCATCTTAATTCACCAGACTGGTATGGTGCAAATGCCAGCTCAGCCACTTCATGAATCCAACCAATAGTGAGCCCTGCCAGGCGAGGTGGTACACACCTATAATCTCAGCACTCAGGAGGCTGAGGCAGGAGGATCACTGCAAGTTCAAAGCCAGCCTGGGCTAGATAGTGAGTTTAAGTCCAAGCTGAACTATGTAGGGAGATGCTGTCTCAAAAAAGCAAACAACAACAACAAAAAAAAAAATTAAGGATGGTCACTGGCTCCCGGGAAAAGGTAAATAAGCATTCATTGCTGTGCTATTATTTTCATTATCGCTATTGATATCTGCCACCTGAAAGATGACTCAGACCTGGTCTGGCCAGGGGTCACGGAGGGGACAGAGCAGGTGAAGGAGGCGGGCACGTTTTCAGCACGTAAACGCAAGGGTGCTTCTGAGGGCCTCTCTCCCCTCTCCAGCACCCCGCAGCCCTTGTCCACGCACGCAGGGCCGTTCAGAGCCTGACTGGATATGCTGTGCTCTCCAGTCAAGTGACTTCCCCTCTCTGATCTGCTCAGAGACCTGAAAGATGAGGTGGGCACGGCTGTGAAGAAGCCCCAGTGAGATTGGCAGAGGGTGTGAGGCACTGTCGAGGGACTATGGTGGCCCCCAGGTGGGACAGCAGCTTCTGTGGCCTCCCGGAGAAGGAAGCACGGGGAGGGCTGTGGTGGAAGTGTGGACTCAGGGCCGGCTGTGGTGGTGCCCGCCTCTCATCCCAGCACTCCGGGAGGCTGAGGCAGGAAGATCACAACTTGAGCCCAGGTTAGGCAACTTAGTGACTTAACAAGACGCCGACTCAAAATCAAACATAAAAAGGGCTGGGGGTGTGGCGCAGTGCGAAGGTTGTGGGTTCAAGCCCCAGTACTGGAGAAAGAAAAAGGAGATTGGGCAGAGACGGGTGCTGCCAAGAAAAACAACAAGGTGAGGGCACGGGAATGCGAGGAGGGTCACCACAGGTCGGGGTGGGGACTGTCAGAGATGCTTTAACGAAGGGGCGACTTTTAGCAAAGACTTGAAGGCAGCGAAGGAGGAGCTCTGCGAGGAGAGGATGTGAGCCCGAAGAATTCCAGGCCGCCTCGCGGTCCATGCAAAGGCCCTGGAGCAAGACCGAGCCTGACATTAGAACAAGCACGCCCGTGTGGCTGGAGCAGAGGGAGCGAAGGGGGGACAGGGGACGGGCCGCTCTACCCTGCGGGCTGCGGGACAACTTGGGCTTTGGCCCCAGGGCAGTGGGAGCGGTAGAGGGCCGAGGGCAGAGGAGGGAGGGACCGCACTCGGTGCTCACAGCGCCCTCTAGCGGAAGGGAGGACTTGGGCTATTAGTCAGGAAAGGAATTGGGTGATGATTTTGAACTCAAGTACGTGATTTGATTTAGGTTTTCCTAGGCGTGTTCTGCCTGCTGGGCGAAGGTGGGACACAGGTGGAAGCAGGGAACACGGTAATAGTAGGGCTGGAAATGTAGCTCCGTGGCAGAGCTCTTGCTCAGCGTGTGGGAGGCACCACGTTCTATCTCACCGCGAATAATAATAACGATGATGATTATTATTATAGTAGTAGTAGTGGACATGCTATTACACACTAGGTAACAAGAGACAACAGTAATATGCTGCATGTTTCAAACAGCTAGAAGAAAGGACTTTGAATCTTTTAACCATAAAAATGAGGAATGAGAAGATAGATATGTTTGACCTAGTCTAAATATTACACGAAGTACACACTTGTCAGAACATCTTGTGGTACCCCATAATATGTACTTTTTTTTTTAAGACTGGTTCTTGCTTTGTAGCCCAGGCTGGTCTCGAAACGATCTTCCTGCCTCAGCCTCCCAAGTGCTAGGATAACAACTATGCACCACCATGCCCCACTGCTACTGTTAGCTAACCCTCAGGGGCCCTCCAGGTTGAGCAGACCTGTGCAGGGTGGGGGCTCCCCATCAGCACTCACGTGGTCCCCGCTTTCCCTCTGCAGGCCAGTCTGGAGCTGGCAACAACTGGGCGAAGGGCCACTACACAGAGGGCGCAGAGCTGGTGGACGCCGTCCTGGACGTGGTGCGCAAGGAGGCGGAGAGCTGCGACTGCCTGCAGGGCTTCCAGCTCACGCACTCGCTGGGGGGCGGCACCGGCTCGGGCATGGGCACCCTGCTGATCAGCAAGATCCGCGAGGAGTTCCCCGACCGCATCATGAACACCTTCAGCGTGGTGCCCTCGCCCAAGGTGTCCGACACGGTGGTGGAGCCCTACAACGCCACCCTGTCCGTGCACCAGCTGGTGGAGAACACTGACGAGACCTACTGCATCGACAACGAGGCGCTGTACGACATCTGCTTCCGCACCCTCAAGCTGACCACCCCCACCTACGGCGACCTCAACCACCTGGTGTCGGCCACCATGAGCGGGGTGACCACCTGCCTGCGCTTCCCGGGCCAGCTGAACGCAGACCTGCGCAAGCTGGCCGTGAACATGGTGCCCTTCCCGCGCCTGCACTTCTTCATGCCGGGCTTCGCGCCCCTCACCAGCCGGGGCAGCCAGCAGTACCGCGCCCTGACGGTGCCCGAGCTCACCCAGCAGATGTTCGACGCCAAGAACATGATGGCCGCGTGCGACCCGCGCCACGGCCGCTACCTGACGGTGGCCGCCGTGTTCCGGGGCCGCATGTCCATGAAGGAGGTGGACGAGCAGATGCTCAGCGTGCAGAGCAAGAACAGCAGCTACTTCGTGGAGTGGATCCCCAACAACGTGAAGACGGCCGTGTGCGACATCCCGCCGCGCGGCCTCAAGATGGCAGCCACCTTCATCGGCAACAGCACGGCCATCCAGGAGCTGTTCAAGCGCATCTCGGAGCAGTTCACCGCCATGTTCCGCCGCAAGGCCTTCCTGCACTGGTACACGGGCGAGGGCATGGACGAGATGGAGTTCACCGAGGCCGAGAGCAACATGAACGACCTGGTGTCCGAGTACCAGCAGTACCAGGACGCCACGGCCGAGGAGGGCGAGTTCGAGGAGGAGGCGGAGGAGGAGGTGGCCTAGGACCTGCGCTGCTTCCAACCTGCTTCCAACCTGACCCCTAGACACCCTCCCTGTCCCACAGTCCTGACGCTTTCCGTCTGCTCCCTGCTGGGCTCGGCTCTGACCCTAGGACCCCAGGAACACCCCTCCCCGCACCCCTGACAGTCCTTTAGATCACCGCCTCCCTGACCCTGACCCACCGTGACCCCTGAACCCCGCTGTCTCTGACGCCCCTGGAGCTCTTCCAACTCTGGCATCCCCCTGAGCCGTGCTTCGTGGCCCTGTAATGCCCATCTTTAACTTAATAAGCCCTCTTTCCCCCCCCCACCCCTTCTTCACCTTTGACCTCTCCAAAAATCTCTACTACACCCCTAGACCTGCAAGCCATGGGTGACTATTGACCCCTCTTCCAGAGCCCTCAGCCCCATGAGCCCCGGGCCCCCTCTGACCCTCCCTGCTCCCCGCTTCATGCCTGGCCTCCTCCCCTCAGCTCCTCCTACCTTTTGGACCAAGCAGAGATCAAGGCCTGGAGCCCTGGGAAAGAGGGGTCCCCACCCTGTTGAACCCCACCATCCTCTCCCCTGCCTCGCCCTCATGAATAAAGGAATTGTTCGCCTGGCCTGTTTCTGCAGAGTTCATGCCCCCTCCTGGTGCGGCAGGCCCTGCCCTGGACTGTTAGGCTGAAGAGCACAGCCCCTCCCTGGCTGTGAGCATGAGTGTGTGTGTGTGTGTGTGTGTGTGTACTGTCTGTCTGTAGCAGTGCTAGAGACTGAACCCAGGGTCTTTGCACTGAGCTACATGCCCAGCCCTTTTTTCATTTTTTTGAGACAAGGTCTTGCCAAGTTGCCCAGGCTGGGCTCAAACTTGTGACCCACCTGCCTCAGCCTTCCAGAGTGCTGGGATGACAGGGGTGTGCCACTGCTTCCTCCTTGTGCCTGGGTTCTGACCGTCCCCCTGTCCCTGTCCCTGTCCCTGGTTCCTGCGTGTCCTCTCCCTGGGCCAGCTCCCACGGGGGTCGTGTAGCGCAGCCTGGTGCACAAGAGGCAGAACCAGAGGGAAAGGAAGGGGAAGCATCTGAGGCCCACTGACTCCCCACCTGCTGCTAAGAAAGGAAGGGAGCCGCAGGCGCGAGTGTGACTGCGGGGACCAGACATGGCCCAGCGTGACAGGATGGACCCGGAGATCTGGCCCCGGAGCCCTCCTACCTCTTGCCCACCCACCCCAGGCAAGGCCAGGAAGCAAGATCGCCTGGGTTTCTCGCTGCGAGTGGGGGCTGGGGCCTCCGTCCGGGGACGGGGACGTCACTCTTGTCAAACTTCCTCTGTCAGCCACACAGGAAGCTGAGACGGCCCGGGGCCCAGTCGTAGCAAGCACGGGCCCCCAGGACCCCCGGAGAGCGCCCAGCCAAGCCGGGCCAGCCCTGCAGGGACCATGGGAACGAGAGCTGAGTAAGAGCCACCCCCTCCCTCATCCATGGACCAAGATTCCCAGGCAGGGCTGGGGACAAGAGGAGCCAGGGACAGGGATTCCCAGGGCAGGCCTGGGAGCTACCGCGACCCACAGGGGCAGGTGGCAGGGGTCAGGGCAGGACCTCAGCCAGCCTGCCCTGTGCATTCCACTCTGGGGCCTGTTCAGGCCGGCCTTGGTCAGTCGGTCTGTCTGTCTCTGTCTCTTTCTCTCCCTTTCTCTCTCTGTCCTGCTCCAGCTCAGGGATTCAGTCTGTGACTCTGGGAGTGTCTGCGCCCCTCTGAGCATGTGCCTCTTGGGGTTTCCTTGACCCCAAGTCTCAGCATCCTCTTGTGAGATGTGAGGGGGCAGGGAGGAAGGCAGGGGCTGCAGGGCTGGCAGTTAGTAGCAGGACATCCTGGCCTCCTTTCTCCAGGTAGAAATGTAGAGTCAGCCACGAGGCTGTGGGGTGTGCGACTGAAATATCACACAGACACACAGGCAAGCCACAGCGTCCTCACACACTTACCCAGAGACACAGCCCAGGGAGAACAGGCAGATGTGATGCAATTTACCTGCATACCCAGTCACCCACGCTTACCGCTCTGCCCCACAGATCCATGGGACAGTCAGTCATCCTTTCAGGCAGACACCAGACAGAATCACACACACACACACACACACAACTGCATGCTCACACAAGTCAAGCACGCAGACACAGATGGTTGCACTCATGCTATGCACAAGCAACTCTGTTGCACATACAGCCTTGCACAGTCACACACCACCACAAACTCCTGGGGCCGTGCACACAGCAGCACACCTGCTCACACACATATGCACAATCACACACTTGTGCTGAGTGGCAGGTACATTCCCACATACATAGAAGCAAGTCCGGGACCACTGACGCCCCTTCCATCCCACAGAGGGGGTCCCACCGCGGCGTTTGACTGGTTCTTCGAGGCTGCCCGGCCCGCCTCCCTACAGGAGGGTAAGTGGGGGCACTGGGAGGGGCGGTGCAGTGGGCTCAATGCCCGGAATTTAGAAGCGTCTCTTCTCCATAGATCCTCTCATCCTGCGTCAGTTCCCCCCAGACTTCAGGGACCAGGTATTCAGGAGGCCCCTTACTCCTTCAGGGCCAGGCCGGGGGCCGGATCCTGGGGGCAGGAGGCAGTCTGTGCTTTGGCCCAGAGCCTGGGGATGGGGTCTGACCGAGTGACAGTCCGTGCTCCTCTCCACCTCCAGGAAGCCATGCAGATGGTGCCCAAGTTCTGCTTCCCTTTTGACGTGGAAAGGTATGGAAGGGGACAGACACGGAAAAACTCTAAGGATTAAATACCCAGAATCTTGAATCAGAGGACCATACACCCAGGGACCTGAAGGAAAAGGGACCCAGACAATCCGGGACCCTGACACCGAGGGAAGGACCTATACGCATAGGGACCCACAGAATCAGGGACTTGGGGCTCCCAGGGACTCGGACACAGGAATCTATGGCCCAAGAACCACAGGCACTGAGATTCTGACCCCCAAGGACCCGGGGCCCCAAAGCCTCTGACTACTCCAGACCCCTCCCTGCAGAAAGCTATGAACGATAGAATCAGCTACTAAATGACCAGAAGAACTAGGGCCTATGCAGCCAAGGCCCTGCCCAGTGGGCGCAGCACCAGGAGCGCCCTTGGAGGGAGTCGGGGCCCAAGCACCAGATCTCCCTGAGCGCCTTTCCCACCCGCAGGGAGCCCCCCAGCCCCGCCGTGCAGCACTTCACCTTCGCCCTCACGGACCTGGTTGGCAACCGCAGATTTGGTTTCTGCCGCCTGCGAGCCGGCGCCAGGAGTTGCCTCTGCATCCTCAGGTGTGGCCCAGGGGGCTCTGGGACGGCGTGGCGGGAAGGACTGAGGTCTCCAGGGACTTCTGGAGCCTGACTCCTCTCTCCACAGCCACCTGCCGTGGTTTGAGGTGTTCTACAAGCTGCTGAACACCGTGGGGGACCTGCTGGCCCAGGACCAAGTGAGACCAGCTGCCGCGTCGGCCCCCGCAGCTCCCACCCAGACCTCAGTCCCTCGGAGCCTCCCCGGCCGCCCAGCCTGAGCCAAAGCCCTCAGAGGCTGGAGGCCGCCTTCTAACTTAGACTCCCCGCCCCGCCCAGGTCTCGGAGGCCGAGGAACTGCTCCTAAACCTGCGGCAGCAGGCTCCGCCCGGACCCCAGGCCACACCGAGGCTGGAGCTGGTGACTAGCCCCCCAACCCCCAGGCAGAGGGTGAGGCGCTGCCCCCGACCCTGACGACCACACAGTTTTCCTTGTCTCCCAGGGCAGCGGCGTGGCCATCTCCAGCGGGCACGGAGCCCCGCCGCCTGCGCCCGAGAAGAGCCGGCTGGTGAGCAGGCTCGGGGACCCTGGGTGGTTGCGCGCCACGGGGCCAAGCCCCGGGCTGACCGAGTCCCCCTCGCCAACGTCCCCCGCAGCTTCCCTGCTTTGTGGCTCCTGACTCCGGCTGCCTGCCATCCATTCCAGAGAATGTGAGTGGGGCCGAGGGAGGGAACTCGGGGAGCAGGGACGAGTCCCTGAACCCCGAGGGGGCTGCAAGATCGCGGCGTCCGCCCGTGCCCAGCGCGCACCCCTCTCCGAGCAGAGAAACCTCACGGAGCTGGTGGTGGCGGTGACGGATGAGAACCTCGTGGGCCTGTTCGCCGCGCTGCTGGCAGAGAGACGGGTCCTGCTCACGGCCAGCAAGCTCAGCACCGTGAGCAGGGGCCAGCCGGGCAGGGGAGGGGAAGAATGCGGGGCTGATTCCCAGGGAGGGCTGAGAGCAAAGTTCTGGCTCCAGGGATCGGTGTCGTAGCCCCTCCCCTTCGGGAGCGCTGCAGGCAGGCACCGCCCACTGCGCGCAAGAGCAGGCCTGGCTCCGCCCCCTGGACGGCGCGATACGCGAGCACCACACTGTAGCCCCACCCCTAGGTCAAATGTGGGCGGTGGCAACAATAACTCCGCCCCCGTAGGGCGTGGTCAGCGGACGATTCTAATCTTTCATTTTTAGGGATGGGGTTAGTGAGGTAGAGTCGTGGCTTGACCCTTAGGGATGCGACGAGGGTAGGCTGAATCTTAGCTCTATCCTCAGCACCGCAACGAGGGAAAATACCATTTCTAAGTGACTTACAATACTCATACAATGTAAAGGCTATATAAATAGTTGTTATGGTGCACCTTTAGGGTCAGTGGCAAGAAAAATTCTGTCTATGTTCAGTACGATGTGGATAGAACCCAGGACCTCCTCACTGAGCTCCATCCCCAGCTGTTTTTTAATTTTTGACACAGGATGTCCCTAAATTGTCAAGTTGTCCAGGCTGGGCTGGAACTTGCAGTCCTTCTGCTTCAGCCTCCCAGAGTGCTGTGATGACAGGCATGCATATACATATGTAAAATTTTTCTGAATATTTCTGATCTGAAGTTAGTCAAATCCGCGCATACGGAACCCCCACCCCACCCCCAGATACCGAAGGCTGACTGTAATTAGCCTGCTCACCGGGTTGTTAGAGGTCTGCCCTTACACATTACCCCGGTGTCCGCTGAGGTAGAGAGGACCGGAGCCTGGGGACGTCTGAGCTGCCTGCTCAGGCAGGGCCCTTGACTCCACGACCCGATTGGTCTCCAGCTGACGTCCTGCGTCCACGCGTCCTGCGCCCTCCTGTACCCCATGCGCTGGGAGCACGTGCTGATCCCCACGCTGCCCCCACACTTGCTGGATTACTGCTGGTGAGGAGTGGGGGGCTGAGGAGGGCCAGGCCTAGCTAGGAAGAGGCCTGAGGGTTGGGGGGACAGGCGTGACCCCACCCTCTGTCCGCAGCGCGCCCATGCCCTACCTCATCGGAGTGCACGCGAGCCTTGCGGAGGTAAGCGGCAGCCCCGCCCCGGTATCCCCAGATGTCCTCCCCTACCTGGGCTCTGAGTAGCTGTCGCCCTCCTCACCTCCCCCGCAGAGGGTACGCGACAAAGCCCTGGAGGATGTCGTGGTGCTGAACGTGGACACTAATACCTTGGAGACGCCCTTCGACGACGTGCGGGCGCTGCCTCCAGACGTGGTGAGTGCCTCCTCCACGACCGCCCTCCTCGCGCTCCGGGAACGGAAGCCCCACACATCGAGGGACTCCCGCTTCTTCCCCAGGTGTCCTTGCTGAGGCTGCGGCTCAGGAAGGTCGCGCTAATTCCGGGAGAAGGGGTGTCTCGTCTCTTCCTCAAAGCTCAGGCCCTGCTCTTCGGGGGGTATCGCGACGCACTCGTCTACAGCCAAGTGAGCAGCGGGGACAGGTGCCGGGGGAGAGATTGCTGTCGTGGCTCTGGGAAGGAGTCACAATGTGGAAGATGCCTAGTGTTTGTGAAGGGCTTACTATCACCTCTGGTTGCTCGTCTGTAAAATGGGATTCCACTAGTACCCATCCAAAAGGCAGTGTACCACAGGCACGTGGATTAGTGCCAAGCATATAATAAGCATTCCACTGATATAGGTTTCACTATTTCTGTTCAATGCTCAGCATATTCTAAGATGGATACTTTTATAGCCCCATTTTACAGAGGAGAAAACTAAGGCTTGGGGAAGCATCCTGATACCAGAACCTGCATCTGCTCACTTCCGAGCTCTGTTCCGCCTCCCCCATTTTTTACAACTGTTCCATAAGAACTTTGGGGGAGGCTGGCGTGGTGGTGCGCGCCTGTCATCCCAGCACTGGGAAGGCTGAGGCAGGAGGGTCGGGTTGCCACAAGTTTGAGGCCAGCCTGGGCAACATAGTAAGTTCAAGGCTAGCCTGAAATACATAGTAAGGCCCTGCCTCAAACAAACGAAAACTGGAGTATCACCTGCACATCTAGCATTCTTGTCAGCTCTCCTTTTAGGATACAATCAGTATGTGTCCACTCCCCCACCTACCCCCACGAAGCAGGCTCCTGTCCTTACCCCCACAGTCTATGGTCCACCCAGAGGCCAGAGGCTACCTGTCACATCCCTGCTCTGTCTTCCCAGGAATCCCAGCTCCCTTAGGTAAAAATTCAAGCCCTCCCAGAGGCCCACAAGGCCTGCACAGGGTCAGGTACGCAGACAATGCCCCAAGTATGTCGGCTACATAGGTTATAGGGTAGAAGGAGGGAGGAGGCTGAGGGCAGGACAGCTGCAGGGGCTCTGATGATGTGGGCCCTTCTTCTAGGGCCAGCCGGTGACCTTCAGTGAGGAAGCCTTCTTGGCTCAGAAGCCTGGGGCACCCCTGCAGGCCTTCCACCGGCGGGCTGTGCACCTGCAGTTGTTCAAACAGGTTCGCAGATGGCTAAGGGACAGAGGTGGACCACTGGACTCCTGGGGGCACTGTCAGAGTGGATGATTAGGTCCCTGGGGGCAGGGCAGGGCTGGGGCAGACTCCTGAGTCTCATAGGCAAGGCTACAACAGATTTCGGGGGTGTTAGGGTAGAAATGAATCCTCTCCAGCAGGATCCCCCCACTCCAGGGCCCCCAAGCGAGAGAGGCAGCACTAAATTCCGCATTCCAAAAGCTGAGAGCTGCCAGGCGTGGTGGCACACAGCTGTAATCCCAGCACTCGGGAGGCTGAGGCAGGAGGATCGTTGCAAGTTCGAGGACAGCCTGGGCTACAAAGTGAGCTCAAGGCCAGCCTGAACTGCATAGTGAGACCCTGTCTCAAAAAGACAAAAAAAATAAAAAACCTGAGAGCCGCTGGGCTCCTGGGCTCCTGAGGGTCAAGACACATTTTTAAGCCCCTGGAGGAGTTTGGGCCCAAATTACTGGGTCCCTAAGCAGGGATCCTCCTGGGGTGAGGATCTGTGCAGGATTCCAGAGTTCAGGTCCTGAGTGGGGACTCCTTTTCAGGTAGAGGGGAGGTCCCCCTAGGTCCTAGGAATGGGTGGAGTGGGGCTGGACTCTAGGGTCCTTCAGGGTGGGGCTTGGTTCTAGGGTTTGTAAAGATGGGGGTGCAGTATTCCCAGCTCATTGAGAGAGGGTGGGTCATCTGGAGGGGTGTGGTCTGCTCCCTGGGGACCAGTCCTGATTTGGGAGCTGGAAGAATTAGGTTTCTGGTACCAAGGCAGGGATCCACATCTGGGGTTCTTGGGGTGAATGGGGGGACACAGCCCTGGCTTTGAGACTTGTCTGACCCTCTCCCTCACCCCAGTTCATTGAAGCTCGGCTGGAGAAGTTCAACGCAGGGGAGGGCTTCTCAGATGAATTCGAGCAGGAAATCACCTGCTGTGGGGCCTCCACAGGTGAGCCTGGGTCCTGGCTGGGGTCCCCACCAGCACCCCAGCCCCGGCCTGCGTCAGTGACCACCACGCTCTTCCCTCACCCCAGGCACCCTCCGCTCCTATCAGCTCTGGGCTGACAACCTCAAGGTAACGACACTAATCCATCCCTCCTTCTGTGGTTTAGTTTCCGTTGCATTCATTTAAAGAGGCAACTGAGACCCAGAGAAGGACACGGGTCTGTCCAGCAGCACACAGCCTAGAGTGAGGGTCAGGGTCTGGGGCCCAGCCCTGGTGACTCCAGGGACCCCGCCTCTCCATTGGCATCTTTCTTTCCCAGAAAGGTGGTGGTGCCCTCCTGCATTCGGTCAAAGCCAAAACCCAGCCAGCTGTCAAGAACATGTACCGCTCGGTGAGGCTGGGCTGGGCTGGGTGGGCACTCCCCCGGGGGATGGGAGAGAGCACATGGACACTTCTCCGCTTCACAGAAACAGGGCATTTTGATTCCAGTAAATGCATACATTTCTCTCAGAACTGAACCAGCAATTAAACCATTAAACATTCTCCCCGCTTTTATTTTCCATTTACTGTATTCGTTTTTATCACAATCATCTCACCCATTTCACACTGACAACCAAGTTTCACGGGGGAATATCTTTTGTCCTTCCTGGTACTGCGTCCCAGCGCCCGTGCTTGGCATTTTCTCCCAATCCTGAACGTTTCCTGGGACCAAGTTTCGCAGCTCAAAATTGTCTCTTTGATTTTATTCTTCACTTGACTTTGAGGCAGGTGACACAAGTTTCCAAGGCCACCGTGCCAGTCCCTGTTTCCCACAGAGGTTATTTCTCCCAGGAACACTTTCATGCTAGTCAGAGGGCCAAAAGTTTGCATGACTTCTTAGGGGGCAGCTGCGGAGGAGTGAATGTGTTGGGGACACACAGGGATGGACAGCTGGCACAGCGTGGCGTCCTCCCTCGGGGACAGAGGGCTGATCTCGAGTGCCCAGTGTCCAGTCGCCCTCAGTCTCACCCTCCCGTGGCTCTTTTGCAGGCCAAGAGCGGCTTGAAGGGCATGCAGAGCTTACTGGTGTACAAGGTAAGTCGCGTTTCAGTGGCCAGCGCCTCCACGGGGAGTAGGGTGTGGTCCACCGCTCCGGCATCCTCTTCCTAGGACGGGGACTCCGGCATGCACAGGGTGGGCTCCCTGAGGGCCCCGGCCCGCACTAGCCGCTCAGAGCGCCTGCAGCAGCGCCTGCCTATCACCCCACACTTCGGACAGGTAAGGTACCCCCCCCCCCGCCATGCACACAGTGCAAATGGTCACCAGCAACATCTGCACTCTCTTCTCACTCCCCCCACTTCAAACTCACCCTCCTCCAGAAAGCCCCAGCCCCCTGACTCTGCACCTCCTCTTTTGCAGAACCGGCCCCTGCGCCCCAGCAGGAGGCTCAGGCTGAAAGAGCAAACTTCTGAGTCCCCAGGAGAGAGGTGAGTCTGGGTGGGGGCTGGTGTTGGAAGGCACAGCCAGCATTAATACAGAGGGTCCCCAGACTCCAGAGCAGGCCAGCCAGGGCAGGGGCACGGGGGCCGCAGGCAAAGAAATGGACACCTGGGCTGTCCACCGGACGCAGGTCACCCCCTGGGAGCCCTGAGGATGCCCACGGCCTGTGGCCAGAGGAAACCCTGGACAGCAGCTTTTTGGGTTCCGGGGAGGAACTGGATTTGCTGAGCGAGATTCTGGACAGTCTAAGCGTAGAGACCAAGAGTGCAAGCAGCCTGCGGCCCAGCCAGAGCTTAGACTGCTGTCACCAAGGTGACCTGGACACCTGCTTCAGCCTGGTGAGAGCCCCCACAGCCAAGCCTCCCCCACCCGCTCATCCTAACCGCCAGCTACCTTCCCATCACCGCCCCTGCTCCACGCAGCCCAACAGACCCGGAAGAACCAGCTGGCAACCAGAGGACGAGACGGCACCAGAGCTCCAGCCCCTCTCCCTGCCTGCGGACTTGCCGTCCCTGCAAATCAGCCCGCCTCTGGACGCCACAAGCTCCCCCCAGAACACCAGTCCTCAGCTGTCCCCCGAGGCCAACCAAGGAGCCATGCTTCCGTCCGAGTCTTCCACAGCCACTGCAGACCTGAGCACCAAAGGGGGCCCCAAATCCTCTCCTGCTCCTGAGCCCGTGAACCTTCTGGCTGGCCCTCCCCACAAGGTGGCCGAGGGTCCCAGAGCCCAGCACCACCCAGGCTCCAGGCTCTCGGCAGTGCCCACCCAGCCCAGCCCTCCAGAAAGCGTCCAACTTCCGATCCCCACAAAACCCACCTCCGACACTACCTGGACATCCCATTCGCTTGATTCTCCCCCAGACCCCAGTTCTCCAGAGAACCCCGGAGCCCAGCTTCCCCAGGTCCTGCTACAGCATGTTCAGTTCCAACTACCCGAGGAGCAGGGAGCCCCTGATCCCCCTGCTTCCCCCACCAGCAGCTGGCGAGAGCCCCCGGCTGGAAGGCGGCCCCGAGTCGCTGATCTAAAGAAGTGTTTTGAGAGTTAAAGATCAGGCGTCTGGAAGAAACCCCAGTCCCTAATAAAACCATACAGAGCCTAAAGCTGGTTTTTCCTACTGTTTCTCTCAGGGGCCTCTCTCTGCTCAGAACCCCACCCCATCTACCACCCTTCCTCCAAGAGAAGCCTCTGGACCAGTAGACGCTCCTAGGTGAATCTATTTTTTTTTTGCGGGGGGGCGGGTACCAGAAATCAAACTCAGGACCTTGCGCTTGCCAAGCAGGCGCTCGTGCCACTGAGCTATATCCCCGGCCCTCCTAGGTGAATCTGAAAGTCCTCCCCCTGGGAGTCCCCCCAACCCAGTCTCCTAGGATTCTTGCAACCTTACATTTCACCTCTGTTTCCATGTCATCCATCTAGGCTAATGTTCCCACCAGCTCAAAAAAAAAAACAAAAAACTTTATTACAGCTCACTACCAATGTTATATAAATATATAAAAATTGAACAGCCCAGCCCTCCCTTGCCCTCAGAGGCAAAGTCTTTAAGCACCTTCTTCCCTTCTATTCTTAAGCACTGGATGAATCTGATTGCCCAGAGAGGGCACTGCCTTCCCCCAAGGTCACACAGCAAGGAAGGGAGGTGGATGAAGGAAAGGGGACCTAGATGGGTAGGCAGCCCCGAACCGTCTCCTTGGAGTCCTGGGGGGCCTGGGCCTCGGCTGCGTGGGAGAACTGAAAGAAAGGACAGGGGGCTGTTGGGCCTGCAGAGGCAGAGGAGCAGCACACAGCAGCGCCAAGGTGATGGGTGCAACAAGCGGGGAGGTGGGCCCGCAGCCCCGAGCGCCTGGCTGCATGCAGAGTCAAGCAGAGGCAGCATGCCGCAGAGCCCGGCGCCCCCGCGTCCCCCACGTCCTCCTGAGCTGTCAGAGGCTGGCGTCTCGGTGGCAGCTGCTGGGGGCCAGGGTGCACTGGGCTGTCCTTTGCGGTGGCAGTGGCTGTGGCCCCAGCAATCAGATGAGCCGCTCTTCGGGGGGCAACTTGAGGTTGGGGGGTGGAGGCGCACGGGCACCCACCTGCTCCTCAACGCTGGGCCGGTAGGTGCCCTCTGTTTGCCGCTTCTCCCGAAGTTTCCGTACCAGGAGCACCAGCCCCACAATCAGGAGCAGGGCACCCAGGATGGAGAAGACCACGATGATAGCAGTAAGGCCCGCTGGAGACTGCGGGCAGAGGAAGCAGGTGTGACCACCTGGGCCCCAGGGTCCCATCTGCCCGCCCCCCCTGCTCTGCACCTGGGCTCCTCCCCCAGCCCCTCAGCACACCTGCCGCTTCCAGTGATCTGCCCCATACCTGGGGGTGCTTGGATCCTCATTCACTTTTCTGGGACCCCCTCAAGACTCCCCCCGACCTACACACCTGCCACATCCCCTGCCCTCACCATGCCTGCAGCTCTAGGCTCCATAGCATTGGCATAGGGGACACCCACCAGGTACAAAGAGTGATTCAAAAATACAGTGAATGTTAAAATTGTGAAATTGTAAATACAGTCAGGAGTGGTGGCACACGCCTATAATCCTAGCCCGCAGGAGGCTGAGGCAGGAGGATCACCATGAGTTCAAGGCCAGCCTGGGCTACATAGTGAGTTCAAGGCCAGCCTGAACCAATAGTGAGACCCTGTCTCAAAAAACCAACAAATAAATAAATAAATACGTAAAGATACTAAAAGACACACTGGCATGAATCCCCCTCAAAATATCCCTCTCCTTTTGTTTTTTTTGTTTTTGGTTTTTTTCCAGTACCAGGAATCAAACTCAGGACCTTGCACTTGCCAGGCAGGCACTGTGCCGCTGAGCTAAATCCCCAGCCCCTCCCTCTCCTTTTGAACACATCTATCCCCATTGTTCTTGCCACTTTCTGAAGCACTTCTAAAGGCCCTATTTTTTGAGAGCCTCAGGAGGTGCGATCAGAAATACAGTGAATGCAGCTGCTGAGTGCCATCTAATGGAAAGGTTCATGAAGACACGGTAGCCAAAGTGTACATAAGGACCAACGTGTACAATAGGTATTGTGCAATAGGAAGAAAATGTTCAAATGGGGAGGGGACCAAGGGTGGGAGTAGGGGGTAAGGAAAGATGGGAAAAGTTTTAAAAAATGAGAAAAGAAGGGAAAACATGGAAACAAAGCTTTTATAAGTGGGGAGGGGAGAAGGGATTGAAGGGAGGTGAGGGGAATGGGGAAAAAAAAGAATCAAGTTATATTATGGACAGATACAAATTCTCTATGATGAATATGATCATTATATATATCTAAAATGTACCAGTAAAATCTGATTGGAAAAAAGAAAAGAAGATATTGAAACCTTCAACTACAAAAAAAAGGAGGGAGCCAGGTGTGGTGGCGCACGCCTGTAATCCCAGCACTCAGGAGGCTGAGGCAGGAGGATCATTGCAAGTTCAGGACCAGCCTGGGCTACAAAGTGAGCTCAAGGCCAGCGTGACCTACATAGCAAGACCCTGTCTCAAAAAGACAAAAAAAAAAAAACAAAAACAAAAATAAAAACCAAAGTGAGAAGCAGTATTTTGTGGGGAATTCACAGCGATGAATGTTTTACTATAACGAATTTCTTTCACTTTACTTAAACACACAACCATACGTTCTTTTTTCCTTTTCTGGACAGGGTCTCACCATTAGTGAGGCTGGCCTCCAACTCATGGCTATCATCCTGCCTCAGCCTCCAGAACGCCGGATGACAGGTGTGCGCCGCCATGACCATAAGCACATTTTCAGTCGCACCTGGCCTTTCCATCCCGCCTCCTCGGAGCTCTTAGCACCCTTACTCTGAGCCTTTAGGTCCCCCGCTGTCCCACTGGCCTTCTAGTCTCTCCCACTTGGAGTTGTCCAATGCCACCCTGTCTTGCTCACCCGGAGGGGCCCAGTCCCCTCTACCTGCTGCTTATGGGATCCCAGAACAGCCCCGCTCCCCTCTTCCCACGCATATCCCAACTCACCAGGCCCCCATCGGAGCTGAGGTCAGGCATGGTGCTGCTGGTGCTGCTGTTGCCATCAGAGGTGGGTGCAGGGTCTGGGTAGAGAGGGTGACTCAGTCCCCGTCCAACCTCCCCTTCCGGGCCCATCTCCACCCACCCGAGAGGGCCCAGCTTGGCCCTTCCAAGTCTCCCCTGGGAACAGAGATCCTGGCTACAGGGAGCCGACCCCACCCCCACTGCCTGCTCTTCTGCCACTCCAGCGCCCCCCTGCAGGGCCCAGCAGGGAGTAAGGAGCCCACAGTTGTTTGTGCAAGTAGGGGGCTGTTAGGATAGATGGTGTCCGGAAGCCACCACCCAACACACACACTGCTGCCACGCTGGCCCTCGGCCCTCAGGACCTGGGCAGGCCCTGCCTTTCCCGGGAGTACCTGACTCACACCTCCCCCCAGGGCCCCCTAATGCAACAGGGCCGAGGAGCCCGCTGGGCCCACACCTATGGCCAGCAGAGTCAACCCGCACTCAGGGCTCCGGGCAGCCTTCCTCCCCAGTCCCTTCCTGCCCACAGCTCTCAACTACAGGGCCTCAGGGACACCTGGGTCCCCTCCCCCAGCCCACAATGTCCACCTCCCCCCCCAGAGCGCTGGAGTTCTAGCCCAACCCGCCCTGTCCCGAAGGAGCCAGAAACTAAAAGCCCCAGCCTCTCCCCAGCGCCCCCACGCCCATCGCCCAGCTCTGCACCCTCCGGGTGCCCCAGGTACCCAGCGCCTCTGAGCCCGGGAATCCAGCGCACCCCTCCCCGAGGGCCCCGGGCCAGGACCTACCTTGCCCCCAGGCTCGGTCCCGGCGGGCGGGCAGCAGCACCAGGCCAAGCGCCAGGAGCAGCCCCAGGCCCGGGGTCGCCATGGGCTGGGAGTTGTGTTGGTGACGCCAGGGACCCGGCTTCCAGAGCGCGCCGCCTCTACCACCGCATCCTGGGCCGGGGGTAGCTGCGGCCCGGCACCTGGGCACGGGCGGGGGAGAGAGGCCGGAGCGCGGCGTTGGGGACGACCCGGGCGCAGGCTGGCGGGGCAGGCGCCGCGCTCCAGGACACCCGGGCCGCCCCGCCTTCGCCGCCGAGGGTCAGAGATTAAAGATTAACTCCCGAGCGAGCGCGTTCCAGGGCTGGGAAAAGGGACGGGCAAGGGGGTGGGGCGGGCCGGTCCGCGCGTCCTTCCGCCTTACCTGGCCAGGGCGTCCCCGACCTCTCACCGGCTCGCTGTCCCGGACCCTCGCTCGAGCTCCAGGGTCCGTCCCGCCTGCCGCTCCCTCCGACCCCCGGCCCCGCCCGCTCACGTGACCCGGAAAGTTTAGTCACTTACCTGGGAGGGGAGCGCACTTCCGGCTTGTGCACCTGAGCCTGGAGGGGCGGGGCCCGGAGGGGCGGGGCCGCGCCGCCGGCGCACCTGCCCGGAAAGCCAATTGCGTATGGGGAGGGGCGGCGAGGGGGAGGACGCGCGCAGGTGCACGGACTTCGCACCTGTACCGCACATCTGTAGGGTCGCACAGGTGTGGAGATACACAGGGCACGTAGACGCCGGTGAGTGAGGCCTGGGAGCTCCTAATGAAATAAACACCTCCGTAGACGATACCTGCTGATGTTCCCAGGTAAGAACCCTTAGGGAGACACCGGCACTGAATCACCTCCATACGGGGCATAGCTGAATGAAATCACAAGGTGTGGGAGACACCTCAGTTACAGAAGGAGGCGCTCCTGTGTTGGACCACACCTATTTTCTGGAACCGAAACTGCTTGGCTCACCTGTGAAATATACGCTACTTGAATGAGGGAATTCTTGTATGGAAATGTGAAGGGAATGCCTGTTTCGAGAAATACCTGCATCTAAATACACCCGCATGGGACCCCATGGATGTACACTTGACTGGGACATGCGGTACCTGTGTAACACGTTCCTGGGTACAGGACACCCGCTTGACAACATCCCTGGGAGGTAAAAGATACAGCCGTGGATAAACAGCACCTGTCTACAACCCAGTTCTTTTTTTATTTTTATTTTTTAATGAAATAGGCTCTCGCTATGTAGCCCAGGCTGGTCGAGAACTTACATCCATCCTCCAGCTCAGCCTCCCGGAGGAATACTGACATTACATGCGTGCAGCACCGCATCCAGCAAAGAACTGAACTCAAATCAAGGGAAACCCGAACCGCACGTGCGGGAGGCGCTCCACACACTAAGGCACAACTGTGGGACAATCGGCAGGACAGACGGTCCCGTGTACTGAGCCCCACCGTCAGGCACGTACCTGCCCCCATGTTGTAGGGCACCTGAGCGGGGCACCTGTGAATAAAACATCTGTTGGCTGTCAGAGGTTTCCTTGGGACCGACCTGTTCACAAACACCTGGCCGGACAGCGGCCGGGCTGGAACCAAATGAGCCCTGACGGCTGCATTTTTGGATAAAGGGTGACAGGCACACGATCCAGTCCCAGGGAATCTCAAGTAGAGACGAACAAAGGGTGATGAGTGCATTCCAGAGTATAAAGTGATGGTTAAGGATCCAAGATGTGTTTAATTCCCCGCTTTAAGCCAGGTGTGGTATTGCGCGCCTGTAATCCAAGCCCTGGGGAGGCTGAGGCAGGAGGACCCTTGCTGTGGGTTCAAGGCCAGCCTGGGCTACATAGCAAGACCTTGTCTTAAAACAAAACAAATCAAAACAAAACAAAAAATCGCTGCTTTTCTGGGAGTGAGGACTGGGAAATTTAATAGCTCCTCGTCTATAAAGTAGAAACGCTAGTATCCCCTACCTTATAGGGGCAGGCGAGGACAGTGCGGGAGGTGAATAAATGGTCTGGCAAGTGCAGGGCAGGAAGCAATGTTTGCTACTACTATTATTAATATTATTATTATTCGCTGTCAAGTGGGCGCCCCTCCCCCTAACGGCGATTTATGAAACGGCTTCCCAAAGTACAGGGAGGGACTTTGGCAGGTGCAGCAAGAGCGTAGGGCTGGGACTCCGCCTCCAGGGCAAGGCCACCGCTCCTCTTCCCCAGGGGCGCGCTGAACACAGAAATCCCCCAGGCTAGGAGCAGATTGCCGGGCGCCCGAGGCCAGCCGCGGCCCCTTTAAAACCGCCTGAAGGGCCTTGAGGCGCCAGGACCTGAGGCTGCCCTGGGTCACCAGGGAGGTCCACGGGGGGGGGGGGGGGGAGGGACGGGCGGGCGCAGCTCAGGCTCTGGCCAATAGGAAATCGACTCTGCAGTTGCGCCGCGAGTTGATTTTGTGTTTCCCAGCCCGAGTGAGACTGAGAAAGGAGGGGCGCGGGAGGGCTGAAACGACAGACAGGGAGCGCAGACTCTTGATCCTGAGTTTCTGTCACCGAGTGGAGAATCTGTCCGCGCGGACGGGCAGATGAAGGATTTAGTCGGCTCAGGGTTCTTGCGTTCGTCTGGGAAAAGCGAGAACTTTAGTTCCTGAAGAGGATTAGTAGGAGAAGGAGGTCAAGCGGTAAAGGGATTATGAAACCCAATCCCTGACGTCTCCTTCCCTCCTCCCCTTAAAGACAGGGGAATGAGTAAACTGAGGCGAGCAAGGATGGAAGTTTGAAACCAGAACGAAGCTACTGAGCTTGCTATGCTCTTTCCCTGGTGCTCCTCGACCGTGCACTCCCGGAGCATCCTAAAAGATCCCTCCCCACACCCCTAGCTCCGCCCTCGCCCCCTCCGCCTCTCCCCAACGCGGGGGGGGAGGAGACTCAAGTTCTGGCGCGGGCGGCGACGGCCAGCACTCATCCCTTCCAGCCAGTGCCTGAGCCGGGCGGTGCGGTAAAGAAGCACCGGCTTCCTTGGCCTCGGAGCTGGCCCTGCGGGGCCCCGGGGGGGAGGGGGAGCCCCAAAGCCCCCGCTGAGGCTGCCGCTGCCGGGCCTCCCCCTCCCCCCCACGCTTCCCAGGCAGGCACCATGCGGGGGGGCTCGAGCGACGCGGAGCGGCGCCAGCGCTGGGGTCGCCTTTTCGAGGAGCTGGACCGTAACAAGGATGGCCGCGTGGACGTGCACGAGTTGCGCCAGGGACTGGCCAGGATGGGTGGGGGCGACCCAGATCGCGGCGCCCAGCAGGTACCCTCGCTGCTGGGGACCCCCTTCCTTGTGCACCCGCTCCCGGGTCCCCTGGACAGAGCGGCTGGAACCTCCAGGGACTACCTGTGGCTGGACTCCAGGACCTCTGTCTCCGTTCCCTTCCCCCTGCCCACTCGGGTCTGGCCTAGCGGGATCGAAAGGCAGGTGGCCAAGGGCCCGGGCCTGCAGGCTGGCTGCCCACACGGGTACCCTGGAGGTGGGCCATGTCTGCCACGGGACAGAGCAAGGGCTTTCCCACCCCCTGTCCCGGACATGCTCTCCCGTGGACTCTGCACGGCCCAAGACATGTCCTGCCCCCACCCCCAGAGGACACACCCTCCCCATCTCCTTTGGGCACCCGCTGCCCAGCCCCTGCTTGCAAGCATGGCTTCCTGGCATGGCTCCTTGCCCCAGGCTGTGTGCCGGCTGGGACTCCATCAGCTCTGAGGCCGCCCTGAGCCGGGGGTGCACCTGTCAGTTGCGTTTCAGTCACCCCATTTTGCCGATCCTTCGTGCCCATAGCCCCTGAATCTGCTCACAGCACCCTGAGAACTTCAGCCCCAACTCCCACTTTCCAGATAGGGAATGTGGAGGCCGCTGGCCTCCCAGCCCCACACTGCCCACAGCTGGCTCCTCTAAAGGATGGCCATGGGGACAGGCTTTTGTAAGTGACAGCTGGGAGAATCGGCTTTGGAGACAGTGATCGAAGGTTACCATTTCCCAGCTCTGTGACCTTGAACTAGTTACTTGACCTTTGCAGAGCCTCAGTTTGCTCGCCAGGAAAACTGGGCAGCGGCCACACACACCCCACATTGCCGTGGTGGGCTTGGGCATCTTGCTGGGCAGGAGCTGAAAGGAGAAGGGAGCGATGTCCCCTGCCCACTTGCTGGAATTGCTAGGGGCCCTGGGTTCCTGAAGTGTAGGGCTCTTGTTGTGCCCCTTCCGGATAGGGCACAGCCTCCTGAAGCCTACTCTGTCCCCTTCCCCTCTGCCAGGATCGCTCGCCCGCGGAGGGAGAAGCCGATGCAAGTGGCGGCCTAGACCTGGAGGAATTCTCGCGCTACCTGCAGGAGCGGGAACAGCGCCTGCTGCTCATGTTCCACAGCCTTGACCGCAACCAGGACGGTAAGCCTGGCTGCAGGTGGGGATCAGCCTCGGGTGGATGGGGTTAGAACTGGCAGGAAGCCTCCGAGCAGCGAGGAGGGGGAGGGCTGCTGCTTCTGATGACTCACGAGCTATTTTAGGAGCTCTCCTCACCCCCATCGAGGTGGTTCGAGTCCCAGCCAGCCCAGCCCACTTCCTTTTCCCTTCTGAAGCAAGACCCCTATTGTTGCCCTTAGATTTTGCTGGGCAACAAAGATTCTCCCATAATGCTTCTGGGTTCCCTCGGGGACAGAGACACCCACCCCCTAGGAACTTCTGGGCTCTAAATGTTTCATTGTAATACCTTGTGACATAAGGACCCCCATGCATTCATTCATTCATTTATTCCTTCATTCCTCCATTCATAGAAGACTCTTCAGTAGTACCTTGTTCCACCTCTCTGACCCAGTGCATCAGGGACCTCACTGCACCCCCTACAACCTTGCCCTGGGTTTCTCCTGGTCTTGCTAGATCCTGTCCATTTCAAGCGGCAGCGATATTTAGTACTGGGGTCTCCCGGAACCCTCCACTCACACCCTTCCCCACCTCTGACCCGCTTTCCAGGTCATATCGATGTCTCTGAGATCCAGCAGAGTTTCCGAGCTCTGGGTATTTCCATCTCACTGGAGCAGGTGGAGAAGATTCTACAAAGGTAAGCAGCTAAAGGTGCAGAACTGCAGGTAACTCGGGCCCCCAGGGCCCCTCAGGCACCACCATCTTCTGAGCCACCGAACCAGGTCCAGGGAAGGTGGAGCTGAGAGGCTGGTCTCTGGAGTGAGACACATTTTGAGCCAGTTGTTTTTAACCATTCTGAGCCTCAGTTTCCCGTCACTGTAAGACGAAGGTAACAGGGTTCCCTGATAGCTGGGAGTGAGGAATCGGAACAGGGCGACCTAGGGAATGGGATTAGAGCAGTATGAGCGATGTGGATAGCTCTCTGTCCCTCAGTGCGCCCCAGACCTGCAGACCGCACAGCACCTCACCCAGCCTGAGGCACTGAGCTTGTCTCAACCCTGCCCCCAGCATGGACCGTGACGGCACGATGACCATCGACTGGCAGGAATGGCGTGACCACTTCCTGCTGCACTCGCTGGAGAACGTGGAGGATGTGCTGTACTTCTGGAAGCATTCCACGGTGAGCGGCCTGAGGCCCGGCAGCAGGGCCCTCTCCTCCTGCTCAGCTGGGAAGGCTGTGCCTCTACTGTGCAGACGGGAGCCGCTGAGGACCGGAGCTGTCTCTCTCTTCCTGCACAGGGGGTTCAGGAGCCTGGGGACCCATCCAGGACATCTCCACTGTCTGGGGGGGCCCATCAGTCTTACTAGGGGACGTCTGGGGACAGCTTGTGGGGACAGAGGGTGTAGGAGAGAGCTCGCCAGATGGGCTTCCGGTCCCACACCACACACATCTCCCTTTCTGCCACGCTGTGTGCCCGTCCGTAAAGGATCTACTCCTGGATAGAAGAGCCAGGAAGCCACTGGCTTTTTAGGCTCCAAGGGATCTATCGGAAGTGGGGGTGGTTGTTCTCAATGCCAACTTCCCAAGACTCACCAAGATGTGCTGGTGTCTAAAGAGGATCCACCCCTGGGATCTAACAAGCTTCTCTCAGGAGACCCAGAGACTTCTATCTTGTAGGGGGACCTTATTGGGAATTCTGAACTGGGGAGGAAGAGTTCACTGGGAGATCTTGAGAGGCCTCGGGAGGGATCTGCTGGGGTCCCTAGGTGGGAGGTTGCTCACAGGAGCTGGTGTGGCTCAGGAGGGATCTTCTGGAATCCTTATAAGGGAGACCCTTGAGTGGGATTTACTAAGCTCTAGAGGGAGATGCTTGGGTAGGATCCATTGGTGAGAATGGGTGGGTCCTTTGGTAGGATTTGACAGGTCCTTTGGTGGGATGTGGGGTTTTTTTGTTGTTGTTTTGTTTTTTGGTTTTTTTTCCAGTACCAGGGATCGAACTCACGACCTTGCACTTGCCAGGCAGGTGCTGTGCCACTGAGCTTAATCCCCAGCCCCAGATGTGGTGGTTTTAGGTGGGATATGGGGGTCCTTCAGTGGGATTTGGTGGAGGAATCTTAAAGTCTTACATTACATAGAGACCACTGGGGTGGATGTTTTGGTGGCATTCGTGGGATCCCAGAAGGATCTCCTGGCCTCTCCAGCAAGATTCCCTGTGGACTCTTTGAGGTGTCCTGGGATTCGTGGAGGAGACTGTCCGCTGAGGACCCCTGCAGGGCGTGACAGCCCCAGGCCCTGCCTGTCCTCAGGTCCTGGACATCGGTGAATGCCTGACGGTGCCAGACGAGTTCTCGAAGCAGGAGAAGCTGACGGGTATGTGGTGGAAGCAGCTGGTGGCCGGCGCGGTGGCCGGCGCTGTGTCCCGCACGGGCACAGCTCCTCTGGACCGCCTCAAGGTCTTCATGCAGGTGAGGGACGCTGGGGGCCCCGGCTTGTCCCCCAGGTCTGGAATCTAGGACGGGATTCCAAGGCCCCCTTGTCTCCCCACCCAGGTCCATGCCTCAAAGACCAACCGGCTCAACATCCTGGGCGGCCTGCGGAGCATGGTCCGGGAGGGGGGCGTCCTCTCCCTGTGGCGGGGCAACGGCATCAACGTGCTCAAGATCGCGCCTGAGTCGGCCATCAAGTTCATGGCCTACGAGCAGGTGAGGGCGCAGGGCCCGGCCTAGGCTCGGGGACTTCGGGGTCGGCTGGAGGTGGGGGTGTGCCGGGGCTGCTCTCGCCCACAGTGCCCACAGCGGGCTGGTTGTGGGGCAGCCAGTAAATGGGGCGCGTGGAGCCTCCTCCCCAAGCCCCACCCAGCTCCATCTCCTCCCTCAGATCAAGCGGGCCATCCGGGGACAGCAGGACACCCTACACGTGCAGGAACGCTTTGTGGCTGGCTCCTTGGCCGGTGCCACGGCCCAGACCGTCATCTACCCCATGGAGGTGAGGAGGTGTCGGGGAGACAGCCATAACTTCCGGTCCTCCTTGCCTTGGCTCTCCCTGATTCAGGGCCACAGCCCATGGAAGCAGTGCCCTTCCCGTCTAGCCTGTCCGGGAGCTACAATTTGAACTGGCTGCTGCAGTCTGAGCAGTAACTTTTGGGAACCATGACCTTGGTCAGAACCCCTTGGGTAGTAGTCATAGCAACCAGCCATTTCCGGATGTGTTTCTTCTAGGGATAGAATGTTGTTCCCAGAGGTTACGGTTTCTAGACACTCATTTCACAAAAAATCATTTTACATCTCAGGTTATGAGGTATATCACTAGGATTCTAAAAGTGACAGAAAACTCTAACTATAAATGAAGCCTTAAAGCTGGGCCTGGTGGTGCATGCCTATAATCCCAACACTCAGGAGGCTGAGGCAGGAGGACTGCTGTGAGTTTGAGGCCAGCCTGGGCTGCAAAGTGAGTTTAAGGCCAGCATGAACTCCATAGTGAAACCCTGTCTCAAAAAAAGACAAAATGAAAGAGAGAAAGGAAGGAAGGAAGGGAGGGAAGGAGGGAGGGAAGGAGGAAGAAAAGAAAGAAGAAAAAAGAAAGGAAGGAAAAAAGGAAGAAAAAAAAGAAAGAAAAAAGAAAGTCAGTCAGTCTTGAGATGAGCAAGTCAGGCCGGGGGTGGACCCAGAGTATTAGAGACCCAGGCTCCTTCTGTCCATTTGCTGTCCCACCATCTTGGTGAATGGCACCAACCTCATGGTCCAGTGTGGCTGCTTGCACTCTGTTCATCACCTCCCACGTTCCAGCCAAAAAGAAACCACAAAAGAAAGTCATACATACCTCTTTCCTTTCCTTCTGTTTCATTAGCTAGGAGTTAGTAACATGGCCATACACCTAGGGAGACCAGGAGAGGTAGACTGTATTTCTAATGGCTGTGTGGCTGCTGAAAATTATCTTGCTATTATCAAGGAAGAAGGGAACAAGGTATTGGAGGGTTGCCACAGGCTTCTCTAGTAGGCATAACCATTTCAAATAGATTAGGGGGAAGCAGAAAATTGTCAAGTACATAAATGTTTTTGCTTTGGGGTACTGGGGACTGAACCCCAGGCCTCTGCACTGAGCTACATCCCCAGCTCTTGTTTATTTTTATTTTTTTTATTTTTGGTGGTGCTGGGAATGGAACCCAGGACCTTGTGCATACAAGGCAAGAACTCTACCACTGAGCCACATCCCCAGCGCCCCCTGCCACCAGCTCTTTTTATCTTTAATTTTGAGATAGGGTCATGTTAATTTGATAAATTGCCCAGACTAGTCTAGAGTTTGTGATCTTCCTGCCTCGACCTCCCAGAATGCTGGGATCTAATTATAATTTTTGTTTCATTCAGTTCTTCTCAGGGTATCTGCTTCTAGGAGTACCCATTTCTAGGTATCGTCACTCCGAGATGTGGTGTTCGGGCTGAGCAAGTTCTGCAGGGGTCACTGGCTTCTTCCAGGTGCTGAAGACGCGGCTGACCCTGCGGCGGACCGGCCAGTACACGGGGCTGCTGGACTGCGCGCGGCGGATTCTGGAGCGGGAGGGGCCCCGCGCCTTCTACCGCGGCTACCTGCCCAACGTGCTGGGCATCATCCCCTACGCGGGCATCGACCTGGCCGTCTACGAGGTCAGTGAGCAGCCTGCCCTGCCCTCCCTGTCCCCTCCGGGGCCGGCCCTCGGAGACACCCCTCCTTCCCCCGGGGCTGGCTCAGCGGAACTCCTGTAGCCAGGGAGGGGAATCATAGGGCGAGCATCGCAGTAGGCCTTGGAGTCCCGGGGACCCCTCAGGTGTCGGACTCCCCCACTTCCTGTTGCAGGAAGCTTTGATTGGCACGCAAGGTCCTGAGTTCCGGTATCCAAAAAAAAAAAAAAAGCTTTGATTGGCAGCTCAGCTGTCTCCGGTCACCGGAAGTTGGGGACCCTGGAGCTCCTAAGGGCCATGACAGCAGGCAGATGCGCCCCAGAGACGCCCACTTTTCCCAGAGAAGTAGCAGACGCAGCCTCCGCCCTGGTCCCCAAACTCTTCAGGCCCATTCAAGCACCTCTGTCCCTCCAGACCCAGAGCCACGCTGAGTATCTCCGGGCCTTTGTCGGCAGAGGCAGGAGCCGAGGGGCTTCCACTTTCTCTTCTAAGAGTGCACCCTCCGCTTACACCCCTCCGGGCGGCCTCAGCAGGCCCTCCCCGTCATCTTACCAGTGTCTGAACAAAGGACCCCATACTTTATTTTACGTTGGATTCCTGCCCCCGCCCTTTTTTGGGTTCTGGAGATTGAACTCAGGGCCGTGTCACTGAGCTACATCCCCAACGCTTTTTTATTTTTTTATTTTGTTTTTGTTTTTGGTCTTTTTCAGACAGGGTCTCGCTAT
>NW_004955495.1:3162045-3165839 GCF_000276665.1 Chinchilla lanigera
AGGCCAGCCTCAAACTTGTGATCCTCCTGCCTCAGCCTCTCAAGTAGCTGGGATGACAGGTGTGCGCTACCACACCTGGCTCTGAGTTACATACATTTTTTTCCCTCTTCCTATTTTAAGATTCTCAGTACCTGCCATCCGTATCCACCCTCCCCGGTATCCAGGGTCTAGACAGCTGGATGAGACAATGCCCTTGTTCATGTCTCCATTTCTTCCTTCTTTTCACTTAGCCGACCCTTAGTAAGCACTCACTGTAGGCTGGGCAACATGTTCCTTGCTGCAGGTTCTTCGTGGCAGGGAACAAGGCCAAATAAAACGATTGCAGATCCTCTCCTGCTAGCTCTCCGAAGATCTTAGGCAGGCTTTATCATCAGAGGGGGCAGTACCAGGAGGCGGGTGGAGAAACACCTGGTTTGGTGACTTTGGAGCCAGCATGTTGCCAGGAAGGAGTAGAAGCCTGGTGGGGGGAGATTAGCACAGGAGATGGGGCCCAGAGGAGAGCAAGGACTCCATTACAGGGAGCTGGGTTTACCTGAAGTGCAGCAGGAAGCCACCGAGGGTCACGAGCAGAAATGAGATGCAAAACTTTTGTTGTCAGACAGAGTCTCACCATGTAGTTCATGCTGGCCTTGACTTTACTGGGTAGCCCACACTGGTCTTCAACTCACGGTGATCCTCCTGCCTCAGCCTCCCAAGTGCTTAGGTTACAGGCATGCACTATCATGCCTGTTTTTTTGTTGGTTTGTTTGTTTGTTTTGTTGGTTTGTTGGTTTGTTTTTGATGCTAGAGACCAAAGCCAGGACCTCACAGATATTAGGCAAGGGCTGTACCACTAAGCTACATCCTCCACCCCAAAACAGCTCTTAACAAATCACCTCACATCTATTTGGCAAAAGCTGCTCTAGACCCAAAAGAAGACTTTTAAAATTCCAAAGTGCTGGGTGCGATAACACTGCAGTCTCAGTTACTCAGAAGGCTGACACAAGATCTCTCAAACCTAGAAGTTCAAGGCCAGCCTGGATATCATAGCAACACCCTGAGACCCTGTGTTAAAAGGAAAAAAAAAGTAAATAAAATAACTACGTTTTTGTTAATTTCCAAGGCAATAAAATATTTACCTCAGTTGTTCCTACTCTATGCCTGGGCCAGGCAATACTATCGACCCCAGTACTGGGTCCCTCTCAACACAGCTCCCAGTTCTTGGCACACGTGAATGGGTTAGAACTGGCATAGGAGATGGAGCCCCGGACACAAGTTTGTGAAGGGCTTGTCCTCACCGAGGGCTGGAAGGCCAGGGGCCCATCCCCAGCACCACACAAGAAAGAAGCGGGTGGAAAAGGAAAGGAAGGCACTGGCAAGAGGAGGATTTGGAAGGGCTTAGTCACTCTGAAGACTTTATGCCCACTGGCTAGCCATGGTAGAATACACAGTACCAGCACCTAGAGGCTGAGACAGGAGGGTCCCTACCAGTTCAAGGCCTGCCTAGGCTGCATAGTGAGTTCAAAGCCAGCCTGGACTACATGACAAGATATTGTCTCATAAAATAAAAAACAAGTTTTAAAAAAGACTGTAAGCACAGTTCAGGACCCGGATGTGGCTCTAAGAGTTGATTACTACCTTTACTTTGTAGCTCGGGCAGGTAGCCTCTCCAGGGCCCCAGTGTGTCCAGGTAAAAGGGCTGAGTAATAGCATCTATCTTTTGAGATCTTCCAACAGTAACCTGACTAGAAACTGGTGTCAGCTCCAGGGTGCCCTCGACCCTCCTAAAGAAAGAAACCTTTGTTCCCTCTTGTGAAATGTGAACAAATGGCCCCAAAAATCCAACTTTTATCCCACTTGAAGAACTAAACACACTTAGAAATCATTAAATTCTCTCTCTAAAAACAAAAACAACACAGCAGACCTGAGACAGGGATGCAAGGGCAAGGGTTTTTGTTTTGTTTTGTTTTGTTTGTCTGTTTGAGACAGGGTCTCGCTATGCAGTTTCAGGCTGGCCTTGAGCTCCCTTTGTAGCCCAGGCTGGTTTTGAACTTGCAATAATCCTCCTGCCTCAACCTCTCAAGTGCTGGGATTACAGGCGTGTGCCACCACGCCCGGGTACGAGCAAGGGGTTCATTGAGAGGTACTGAGACAAGAAAGGAGGCTGAGGCAGAAGAATTGAAAGTTTGAGCCCAACCTGGGCAACTTAGTGATTTAGCAAGACCCTATCTCAAAAAAAAAAAAAAAAAAACAAAAAACCTGGAGGTATCACACCAAGCAGAGGCCTTGAATTCAGTCCTCCGTGGGGGTTGGGGGAGGAGAACAACAATGAATGAACCAAAGAAAAGGAAAAAAAGAAGTGTAATTACAGCATTCTGGAGGCTGAGGCAGGAGGATCCCTGCAAATGCAAGGCCAGCCTGACCTACGCGGCCAGTGAGACTCTGTCTCAGGAAAACACCAAAAAAGGAGAAGAGAGGGAGCTGCTTCCTCTCTGCTTCCTAGGGCCGCCATAACAGTATCACAGACCACTCAGTTAAAACAACAGACATGTATTGTCCCCCAGTTCTGGGGTCAGAAGGCCACGTTCAGATTATCAGCAAAGCCTCACTCTGAAACCTGCCAGAATCCTCCTCCCACTTCCTCCTTCTGCTGCTGGCCAACAAGGACAGTTACTCCTGGACTGACTTTCTGAAACGGGCTCTCAGCACTGGCCTAACACTCCTGGGCTCCAGCAACCTCCTGCCTTCGCCTCCTGAGCGGCCGGACGACAGTTCTGTGCCACCCAGCTGGCAGTATTGCTCGGCTGCAGGCGCCCCACTCTCTGCCTCTGTTGTCACCTGCCCTTCTCCTGCACCTGCGTCTCAGTCTCTGTGTGTCCGCTCTTATTGGAGGAACACCAGAAACCTGTGTGGCGGCTCATGCCTGGAATCCCAGCTACTGAGAGGCTGAGGCAGGAGGGTGGCAAGTCTGAGCCCGGCCTGGGCAATGTAGCAAGATCCTGTCTCAAGTGCAAAAAGGGCTGGGGATGTAGCTCAGCAGCAGAGGACATAGCAAGCACCATCCCCTGGATTCCATCCCTAGCGCCAAAACCAAGTAAATGAAGACACCAGTGACACTCACTGGTGTTTACCAGTTACACCCCAGAGAGCCTCCTCACACACCAAGGTACTGGGGGATAAGACTGGCACACCTTTTGGGGGTACACAATGCAAAACTGCTGAAAACTGCACTGGCTGGGTGTGGGGGCACATGCTGTCATCCAAGCCACTCGGGAGGCTGAGGCAGGAGGATCTCATGTTTGAGGTCAGCCTGGGAAATGTAGTGAGATGGTGTCTCAAAACAAAACAAACTCCTGTGTTATCAAGGAAGTAGGTGGGGGCTGGGGATTTAGCTCAGCAGCACAGCACCTGCCTGGTAAGCACAAGGTAGTGAGTTCAATTCTCGGTCCTGGAAAAAAAAAAAAAAGTAGGTAAGTGGAGCTCCACCCCTTCAGGATCAGAACCAACTGGGCCAAAGGGGCGAGGGGACAGGGGCTCTGAAGGACCATTAGCTTGGCTTGGTTTGGGTTTTCTGAGACATAGTTTTTGTGCTTTTTCTTGTTTTGCTTTGCTTGGGACAGGGTCTCTCTATGTAGTTAAGGCTGTCCTTGAACTCATGGCGATCCTCCTGCCTCACTGCAGCCCCTGCCCCTAGTGCTGAGATGACGGGCTTGCACCACCCTGTCTGGTTTAACACGGCAAAATGGTGAGGTCGCTTGTGGAATGTGGAGCGCTGGGCACGCGGCTCCTGGGCACAGCAGCCTGAGCTTCCCAGC
>NW_004955495.1:3166884-3168833 GCF_000276665.1 Chinchilla lanigera
AGCCCAGGCTGTCCTCGAACTCGCAACGATCCTCCTGCCTCAGCCTCCCGAGTGCTGGGATTACATGCGTGCACCACCACGTCCAGCAATTGGTGGTTTCTTTTTGCTGCACAAAGGATTTGTAATAAAATGAGATCCCAGTTGTTGGTTCTTGTGATAGTTCCTGTTAGATCAGGGTTTTGTTCATCAAGTCTTTGCCTACACCAATGTCTACCTATTCTACCTACCAAGAGTTCTGTCTACCCAGAGTTCTGTCAACCTATTTTGTCCTCTAGCAGATTTAGTGTTTCTGATTTAATATTTAGATCTTCGATTTCAGTTTAGTACATGGTGAAATATATGGGTCTAGTTTGAATCTTCAGCATATGGAAAGCCAGTTTTCCCAGCACCATTTATTAAACAGGCTATTGTCTTTCTTCCAGTGAAAGTATTTGGTTCCTTTGTCAAAGATAGGGCGGCTGAATATGTTTGGAGTTGTTTCTGCATCTTCTCATCTGTTCCATTAATCCTCAGGGCTGCTTTTTGGTTTTTTTGTTTTGTTTTGTTTTGTTTTGTTTTTACCAGTACTGTGCTGTTTTTATCACTGTAGCCTTGTAGTATAATTTCAAGTGAGGGATTGTGATGCCCCCTGCTTTGCTTTTGTTGCTCAGAATTGCTTTTGCTATTCTCTTCCGGCTGCAAATGAATTTTAGGATTGTTTTCTATAAATCTGTGAGGTATTCTATTGGTATTTTAATCGGGATTGCATTAAATCTGTATAACACTTTTGGAAGTATGGCCATTTTCACTATATTGGTTCTTCCTACCCAAGAGAAGGGATATAGTTTTTTTTTTTTTTTTTTGAGACAGGGTCTTGTTATGTAGTCCAAACTGGTGTTGAATTCACTATGCAGCCCAGGCTGGCCTGGAACTTGGGGCGATCCTCCTGCCTCAGCCTCACAAGTACTGGGATTACAAGTGTGTGCCACCACGCCCAGCTTTCCATTTCTGATACCCGCTTTCCTCCCCTTTTTCAGAGTACTGTAGTTTTCAACGAAAAGGTCTTTTACTTTCTTCGTTAGATTGATTCCTAAGCATTTCATTTTTGGGGGTGCTTTTGTGAAAGGTGTTGTTCCCTGATTTCTCTCTCAGTGAGTTTGTCATTTGTGTACAGGAAGGCTATTGATTTCTGAGTGTTGACTTTGTATCCAGCTACACTACTGAATTTGGTTATTAAATCAGGAAGTCTTTTAGCAGAGTTTTTGGGGTCTCCTATGTAGAGTACCCTGTCACCCACACATAAGGTTAATTTAGCTTCTTCCTTTCCTGTCCTAATTCCTTTTATTTCTCTCTTGTCTACTTGCTCTGGCTAATGTTTCCAGAACTGAGTAAGAGAGAATAAGACTGGAGACAGTGGACTTTCTTGTCTTGTTCCTGATTTTAGAGTTAAAGCTTTCAGTTTTTGTCCATTTAGTAAGCTGTTGGCTGTCTCCACCCCTCCCTCTACGACTCTCCATAAAGACCATTGGAGCAAAGCATGGGGCCGCACACCTGTCATCCCAGCACGCTGAGAGGCTGAGGCAGGGGAATCACAAGTTTGAGGCTTGCCTGTGTAATTTAGCAATTTAGCAAGGCCCTGTCTCAAAAAAGAAAAAGAAGCTAGGCCTAGTGGCACATGCCTATAATACCAGCACTGCGGAGGCTGAGGCAGGAGGGTTGCCAGGAGTTCAAGGCCAGCTTGGGCTACTTAGTGAGTTCAAGGCTAGCCTGAAGTACACAGTAAGTCTTTGTCCCAAAACAACCAAATAAATAAAAAATAAAATAAAAAGCGCTGGGGATGTCGCTCAATGTGAAGCCCCGGGGTCCCATCCCCAGGACCCCACACACAGAAGTGATGACGATGGACCCCTCAGATAAGCCAGGATGATTTCCCATCCCACAGCCCTTGACCCCTCCCAATCTGCAAAGCC
>NW_004955495.1:3169628-3172038 GCF_000276665.1 Chinchilla lanigera
TTCTCTGTATTTTTCTTTGCGGGTTCTTTTTCCCCTCCATAATCCATTTCCGTGGATATTTTAGCATTTGTGCCTCCTGATTTTCACTGGACAGTTATGGGGGGTGCGGTAAGAGACATGGTCCCCAGACACAGGGTAAAGAGACAGAAAGCTCAAAAATAAAGCATTCTCCAACGAAGTACGGATTTAGGGATAAATACAGGGGACACCGGGGAACCTGGCTTAGGGGTGCCAGGGAGGGTCCCTTCAGGGGCTGCCCGGGAGCATGCCTAGCGTCAGGCCGGAAGGGAAGTGGGGCTGAATTCCAGGAAGAGGACATTCCTGTCCTTGCCCACCACAGGCACACACGCACACACACCCGTTCCATTGCTGTTCGCCCCCAAACCTGGGCCCTCAAGCTTGGCACCAGCCTGTGGCCCATGGAAGGCCCGTGCTGTGTGCTGGTCCCGCTGTTAGTCTAACCCTCCTCCCTCCTGCTGCAGTGGCCCCAGTAGCCCCGGGGGAGGCAGGGGGAAGCAAGGGGGACTCTTTGGCCTCACCTGGCCCGCCCCCCCAGCCTCCATCGAGGGCGCCCCGCAGCTCTCCATGATGGGTCTGCTGCGACACATCCTGTCCCACGAGGGCGTGTGGGGCCTGTACCGGGGCATCGCGCCCAACTTCATGAAGGTCATTCCAGCTGTGAGCATCTCCTATGTGGTCTACGAGAACATGAAGCAAGCCCTGGGGGTCACGTCCAGGTGAGGGACCCGGAGCCCCTCCCCACCCTGACCCTCACCCCCATCACGACGTCCCCCACACTGACGTCCTCAGCCACTGGACGCTCACGTCCCAACAGTGGGTCCAGGTCCACCCCATCCCCACCACTGGATCCCCACACCGCAGTCACTGGGTCCCAGTACCCCAGCTCTAGGTCCCCAGCCCCCCACTGCTGCTGGATCCCACACTTCAGCGACTGAAATCTGACACCGGAACCACAAGATCCAAAATGATCCACGGCCTAGCCCTTAACTCCTGGTCCCCCAAGTCCCTGGATCCTGCATCCCCACATCCCAAAGGTGGGTCCCACGTTTCCCTGTCCCTCCCCCTGGGTCCTGGACCCCCATGTCTTAATCACTGGACCCCCAACCCCTGGAGCAGACGTGCTCTGTAGCTCATCACTCAGCCCCAGCTCCCTCAGGCACCAGATCCAGGCCCTTGTACAGCACGGGGTCCTCGATCCCAAACCTGCTGGCGAGTCGCAGATCGCCACGCCTCAAGCCCTGCATCTCCAAGCTCAGCCGCTGGATTCTGCATGTCGAGAAACCTCAGCCACAGGATCCTGACAATGCAATGCCTAGATCCTGGGGCCCCCACCACCAGATCCCAGATCCCCCCGCACCCGACCACTGGATTCCTGAATTCCTTTACCTCGACCCTGGGCACTAGGTCCTTCTGCTTTGACTGCCGGATCCCTACATTTCAAGCACCGCACCCTCAGCCCCCCACTGACCACTGACTCCCAAGTTGCCATCCCCAAGTGTGGGAGCCCAACAGCACAGCCAGGGGATCCCGGCAGCTGAAGCTGCTGGATTCCCGATTCTAGAGTCTACATTCCTTCACCCCAGGCAGTGGTTACTGAAATCTTACCCACGGGAGGCACATGCTAACCCTCCCGGGGACTGGATCCCAAGCCCTTAACCCCTGCATCCCGGATCCCACGCACCCCCATCCTAGACACAAGCCTGCTCCCTGAAGGGTCGCGTGAGCAAGGCAGCCCTGGGTAAGCCCAGCCCCTGCTCTGGAAAACGCACGCGATCAAGGCCGTACAGCAGGGTGCGATGGGGCTCCCAGGACTCAGCGGGTGCCGGAGCTGCCCGTACCCCTCCATGTGGCCACACCCGCAGCTGTTCACCCCCACATCCGCTGCACTTTCCCTCCCTGGCCACCTCGCACCCTCATGCCCCCCAGAGCTGGGGTCTGTGGGAAGCTCCAGTCACTCCTGGGGGCTGGCAAACAGGCAGCCTGAGATGGTGTCACGTCACAAGGTCCTCCCCACCTGGACACTGCCAGCCCCTCCCGGGCTTCCAAGATGAATGAGCCAGGACCAGCTCTGCACATCTAAGCCCAGGCATCCTGGGATGCAGAGACAAAAAAACAAAAAAGTCGAACCCCCAAACTTACCCCAGGTCTATTTTTCTACCAGAGAGAGGTGCAAAGCCCCCCCTTGCACCAGCCGGACACCCCAACCCTCCCACCCCCATGCCTCTGCACTTTAGAGTTGTTCTGAGCTTAGAACTGGGCCCCGTCTCTCCTCCCAGTCCTTAGGGGACCCCAGGAAGGGACTGTGAAAAAGGGACTGGGGTGTTAGGGGTTGGAGGACCCCAAAGGCTTCCACCTTCCCCTACCTCCACCTCACCCTCTGCCCTGCCTG
>NW_004955495.1:3172983-3174322 GCF_000276665.1 Chinchilla lanigera
AAAAAAAAAAAAAAAATTACAGTCATCACAGAAATAATTTTTTAATATTTTTTATTGTGGTAAAATATACATGACATAAATTTTGCTACTATATTGAAGAACAGAGCCAGGTATGGTGGCCCACACCTGTAATCCCAGCACTTGGGAGGCTGAGGCAGGAAGATTTCTATGAGCTTGAGGCCAGCCTGGGTTACATAGGGAGTTCAAAGCCAGCCTCAACTGCATAGCGAGATCCTGACTCAAAAAAAAAAAAAAAAATTGAAGTGCAAAGACATTCGGCACATTCACCCGGTGTATGCCCATTACCTCCACCCACCTCTGGGCCTCTGGGCCTCTCCCCTCTCCCCAAACTGAACTTCTGTCCTTGTGAAATTGAACACATAGTATGAGCCACACTCGGGTCTAAATAGAGGATGCAGAAGTGGATGAAACAGGCAAAAATCACCAATCTCACAGTTTCCAAAAGGGGAGAAACCAAGAGTAAATGAGTAAATATGTAACCGTGCAGAAGTCAGAGGTGCTATGAAAAAGAGCAAAGGGGGATGAGGGAGTGACAAACACTGCGAGGACGGGTTTACAGTTTTCACAGGGTGGTCCTGGAAGGCCACAGTAGAAAGGTGACCATCTGAACAAAGATTTAAAGCTGGTGAAGGAGAGAGCTATGGTGGTGTCTAAGGAAAAGCAATCTAGGCAGGGGGCATGGCATGTGCAAAGGCCCCGGCGCAGGATGGAGCCAGGAGGCTGTGGCTGGCACAGAGGGAGGAGGGGCAGAGAGAAAGTAGGGGAGCGGGGGATGGGCCGGTCATGCAGGGCCCTGGTGCCGCAGAAGGTCTTGGGCTTTGGCCCAGGGAGGTGGGAGCGGTGGAGGGCTGAGGGCAGAGGAAGGAGGACCTGACTGAGTGCTCACAGCGCCCTCTGGCGGTGTGGGGAGGACTGCGCTGGTCCCATGGAGCCCAACGACGGCGGGGGCCACAGATACTGAGGCACCTAGCTGCTGACCTGAAGTCTGTTGACCTAAGCAACTCAGAGGATGGGGGTGCTCAGAGATCCTGTGTCCTCAGCACACAGCAGAGTCCACGCCTTCTGATTCCAGCAAGGGACACTGAAGCTCAGAGAGGGGGAACCCAAAGAAATTTCAAGGTGACACTCAAAAGCCGGGCGTGGTGGTGCACACCTGTGATCCCAGCACTCGGGAGGCTGAGGCAGGAGGATTGCTGTGAGTCTGAGGTCAGCCTGGGCTACACAGTGAGTTCAAGGCCAGGTGAACTACATAGCAAGTGCCTGTCTCAATAAAATAAAATAAAATAAAGTAAAATGGACTGGGGATGGAGCTAAGCAC
>NW_004955495.1:3174692-3183229 GCF_000276665.1 Chinchilla lanigera
TGTGTCCTCAGTGAGGACAGAGGGACACAGCCCTGCTCTGTGCCCCTCCTCCCAGTGCTGGGGATGGAGCCAGGGCCTTCACACTGACCTGTGTCCCCAGCCCTTTTTATTTTTATTTTTCACTGTTGTTGTTGTTTGGTTTTTTGAGATTGGGTTTCTGACTATGTATTTCAGGCAGCCTTGAGTTCACTATGTAGCCCAGCCTGGCCTTGAACTCACGGCGATCCTCCTGCCTCAGCCTCCCGAGTGCAGGGATGGCAGCCTCGGGCCACCATACTGACTTACGATTTTTATTTTGAAACAGGGTCTCCTTAAATCCCTCAGTCATCCAGGCCGGTCCCAAACTTGAGATCCTTCTGCCTCAACCTCTAGAGCGCTAGAAGCACAGGTGTGCACCACCACCCACGGCACTCTTGTGTCTTAATTACTCTCCCGGCTCTGAGACCCGACACCCAACACCCACAACTGAAAGGAGGAGAGGTTTACACGGGCTCACAGCTGCAGTCCCTGGCTGGCGGGCCTCAAGGAGGAAACGGCACGGGGGGAGGGGCCCGGCAGGCAGAGAGAGGAGGGGGACCTAACCTCGGGTCAGGCCTCTTGCCTCCATTGAGCCACCAGTGCAGCCGGCGACTAATCAGTGAGCCGGCCCACTGCCGGCTACGGCTCCCAGGACCCAACCTCTTCCCAAAGTCCCACCTCGGAACACATGCGCCCTTTCGGGGGACATCGAAATCTACATCGCAATAGAAACTCACAGGGCCCGGAGTGGTGGCGCACACCTATAATCCCAGTACTCCGGAGGCTGAGGCAGGGGGATGGCCAGGAGTTGAAGTGCAGCCTGGGCAGTGTAGTGAGTCCAAGACCAGCTTGAGCTACACAGCAAAACCCTGCCCCCAAAAACAAAAACTGACGTCACTAAGCCCGTCACACGGACCCCAGCAACACGTCCTCCCAAACGCCCAAACTCCAAATTCTATGCCGCCAAGAGGCTTTAATACAAGACTTTCGGCAAGACGAACTCAGCCCACCGCCGTGACGTACTGACAGGGTTGGGGGACGGGGTGGGCCATCGCTCTGCCAAACACACCCGTGAAGTCACAGGGATCTCTATGACTTCACCGCCTGTGCCCCCAGAGGACCAGGTGCTCCCACCAGCCACTCCCACTTGGCCGCGGCTTGGTCTGGCTTCGGGCGTCCGAACCTCCAGCTGCCATGGGTGCTGGTCCTGAGGACACGGGAAACGCGGGCTCGAGGGTCCAGACCCTGTTTCAGAGGATCAAGACCTGGCTCTTCAGCCCCTCCTCCCCGCCCCCGATCTCGCCCTCACCCCCGATCTCGCCCCCGCCCTCGCCCCCTCCCTGCTCCTGGAGCCCCGGCTGTACCCATGTGTACGGGTACGTGTTTGGTCACCTGGGTGAGGACCATCCTGACCATCTCCCATCCCAGCAGGTGAGTCCGCGGACCACAAGGGTGCAGACCGGGCCGGAAGTCGTCGCAGGGTGGCTAAGGACCGGCGCGGGCTGGGTCTTCCCTAAGGTGCTGGACACGGGAGAGCAGTTGATGGTCCCTGTGGCGGTCCTGGAGGTGCAGAACGGCGGCGCCCTCTGGAAGTTCCTGCTGTCGGGAGCCATGGCCGGGGCGGTGTCCCGCACGGGCACTGCGCCTCTGGACCGCGCCAAGGTGTACATGCAGGTGTGGGTGCAGCACAGCGCGGGGCCCTGGGGGACAGCGGGGCGGGGGCCTGGCGACGGTGGAGGCGGCTTTGATGGCGCTTAGGAGGGCGCGGAGGTGGAGGCGGCCCCGGGGGTGACACTGGGATTGGAGTTGTGCTGGGGACAGCATGCGAGGACCGCATGGGGCCCAGGGATCGACCCTGAGCCAGGACGGAGGTTTTGGAGACCAGGGAACTGGGATGAAGGGGTTGGGGTGGGCTTGAAGTCCGCATCGTGGGACAGCAAAGATGTCACACGGCTGTAATGCCGGCACTCTGGGAGGCTGAAGCAGGAAGATGGAAAGTTCGAGTCCAGGCTGGACAACCTAACAAGCTGTCTCAATTTAAAAAGTGGTGGTGGGGGGGCGCTGAGAATGTAGTTCAGCGCGCAAAGGCGTCAGGTCTAATGTTCAATACTAAAAGAAGAAGGAAAAAAACAGGCTGGAGAGAAGATGACGGGAACTGGGTCGGCGCTGGGCTGGGCCGGGGGAGAGAGTTCCAGGCGCCTCGGGGAGGGGGCCGAAGGGGCAGGAGGCCAGCTGGAGGGTCCTCGGGGATCCCCCAGGTCTACTCCTCCAGGAACAACCTCATGAACCTGCTCGGGGGGCTCAGGAGCATGGTCCAGGAGGGGGGCGTCCGCTCGCTGTGGCGGGGCAACGGCATCAACGTGCTCAAGATCGCGCCCGAGTACGCCATCAAGTTTGCCGTCTTCGAGCAGGTGGGGAGCGGTCCGGCCCGGAGCCCGGACGTCCGGGTCCCCCCACCACGCGCCCGCCCCCACGCGCCCCTCTCGGGGTTCAGGGCGGAAGCGGCGGCGTCTCTCACGCGGCTCTCTCTCCCGCTCCAGTGTAAGAACTACTTGTGCGGAGAGCACGGGTCCCCGCCCTTCCAGGAGCGGCTGCTGGCCGGCTCCCTGGCCGTGGCCATCTCGCAGACGCTCATCAACCCCATGGAGGTGAGCGGCTGGGGCCCGCGTCACCGCGCCCCGCCCCCGCCCCCGCCTCCGCCCCACCCCCTTCTCCCCTCCTTTTCCCTCCCCCTCCCCTCCCCCGTTTTCCCACTGTGCGCTAAGCATCCAGCTTTGACCTCACATGGCCAGGCAGTCGTCTCAGCACTGTGTGCTGGCCATCCCCTTTCCTCAGTGGCCCAAGGTGTGCCTTCGGAACTCACTAAGCTCCTATATATATTTAAGTTGATTTTGGGCATTTCTTTTCCTGTTGTGTTCTCTCTCTTCTCCTTCTCCTTCTCTCTCTCTCTCTCTCTCCCTCCCCCTCACCCCCACTGGGGATTGAACCCACGGCCTTCGCAATGAGCTACATTCCCCTAGTCCCACCTCCTTTATTTTTTGAGACAGGGCCTTGCCAAGTGGCTAAGTTGCCCAGGCTGGGCTCAAACTTGTGATCCTCCAGCCTCAGCCTCCTGACCGCTGGGATTATAAGCATATGCTACCATGCCCAGCAATTTGACTCCTCTAAAACCAGCAGGATGCTGAGCGTGGTGGCAGCTGCCTGTAATCCCAGCACCCAGGAGGCTGAGGCTGGAGGATCACAAGTTCAAGACCAGCCTGGACTATATAACAAGACCATGTCTTTTAAAAAATCATCAGAGACCAGGCATGGTGGCGCATGCTTATAATCCCAGTGCTCAAGAGGCTGAGGCAGGAGGAGCGTTGCGAGTTTGAGACCAGCCTGGGCTACAAAGTGAGCTCAAGGCCAGCCTGCACTGCATAGCAAGACCCTGTCTCAAAAAGACCAAAAAAAAAATCACCAGGAAGGGGCGGCAGTGTGGCTCAGTAGAGGTTTGCATGCCTGTGGTCATGGGTTCGATCCCCAGCATAAAGAAAACTACATAAAGAAAAACAACAACCTTTGAATCTCTTATTTCTGCGGGACTGGCCTGCTCTGGACACTTCTGTCAATTCCCTCAAAGCCAACTGAGAAGTGCTCTAATTAGGTCTGCAAAATAACTCTGACTTAAAGAGTGTCTGGGCCAATGGGAGTGACATCTTCTCATACTCACAGGTCCCGCGCAGGCAGCAGGCATCACAGGGGCTGTACGTGGCTGGGGGAAGCTCGGACCATCATGAAATAGCTGAGGATGGGTGATCTTGAAATAAGAGAAGTTAATTTAGCTCTCAGCACTGGAGGTCCAAAGGTTCAAGTCGAGTGACAGCCTCCTCTGGCATAGCCCCAAGCTGGCAGAGGGCATCACACTGAGAGACAGAGAAGGCACATGTGTCCTGGGTTCTCTCCCTCTTATAAAGTCACCAGGATCCCAGGATCCCGGGCTCCACCTTGATGCTCTATCATTTTTTTTTTTTTTTTTTTGAGAAAGGGTCTCACTATGTAGTTCAGGCTGGCCTTGAACTCATTCTGTAACCGAGGCTGGCTTCAAACCTGTGGTGATCCTCCTGCCTCAGCCTCCCAAGTGCTGGGATAACAGGCGTGCACCCCCACTCCCAGCTGCTGCTCTATTCCTAACCACCTCTCGAAGCCCTGTCTCTTGACCAGAGTCACGTTAAGCTCCTGCCCTCCTTGTCCCTCACAAAATGATTCAATTTCCATACATGGAAGCCTTGCGGGACCCTCAAATGATACCCAAACCATGGCAGAGACCACCTTAGAATTTTGCCTGTGGTTTTTTTGTTTTGTTTTTGTGCTGGGAATCGAACCCAGGACATCCACAGCCCTTTCTATTTTATTTTATTGATATATTTAGGGTTTTCTTGAGATAGAGTTTGGCTACATAGTGCAGGTTGGCCTTGAACTCACTACATAACCTCGACTGGCCTCAAACATGCCTGGCTCAGAATTTTTTTTTTTTCCTTCCTTTTTGAGACAGTCTCCTTATGTAGTACAGGCTGGCCTTGAGCTCATTTTGTAGCCCAGGCTGGACTTGAACTTGAGGCAATCCTCCTGCCTCTGCCTCCCGAGTTCTAGGATTATACGCCTGCACCACCACGCCTGGCTCTGGCTCAGGTATTGTGATATTCTGGCATCTGGCCAGGCGTGGTGGCGCACATCTATAATCCTAGTACTCAGGAGGCTGAGGCAGGAGGATCACTTTAACTTTAAGGCCAACCTGGGCTAAAGGGTGAGTTCAAGGCCAGCCTGAACTATACAGCAAAACCCTGCCTCAAAAAAAAAAGAAAAAAAAAAAAGAAAACACTGACCTCCCTCAGCCCATATCCATTCCCTTACCCCTTTGACTTATTGACACATAGGCTTTGGAACCCCAAACCCCAGATCCAGGGAACACACACAGAGTAGGGAGCAAGACCAACCTGGGGTTGAAACCCAGTGCTTGGTGTCTTGAGCCCCAGTGCCCTCATCTGTAGGGCATGGGGGTGATGACAGTCACTGCTGAGGTCATGAAGAGCATTAAATGAACCCCACCCTCCCCAGGTCCTCAAGACCAGGCTGACCCTGCGCCGTACTGGCCAGTACATGGGGCTGCTGCACTGCGGGAGGCAGATCGTGTCGCGGGAGGGCGCCCAGGCCCTGTACCGCGGCTACCTGCCAAACATGCTGGGCATCATTCCTTACGCCTGCACCGACTTGGCCGTCTACAAGGTACGTGCCCTGCAGAGACGGAGCAGGGCTGGCCTCAGCCGGGACCCACAGCCAGCTTCTCCTTGCTCTTCTCTCTTTCAATTTTCTTTTTCTTTCTTTTCTTTCTTTCTTTCTTTCTTTCTTTCTTTCTTTCTTTCTTCTTCTTCTTCTTTTTTTTTTTTTTGTCTTTTTTAAGACAGGGTCTCATTATGCAGTTCGGGCTGGCCTTGAACTCACTTTGTAGCCCAGGCTGGCCTCAAACTTGCAACAATCCTCCTGCCTCAGCCTCCTGAGTGGTGGGATTACAGGCATGCGCCACCACGCCCAGCTTCAATTTTCTTAAAAAAAAATTTTTTTTTCCTTCTTTTTTTGTTTTTGAGGCAGCATCTCACTACATAGTGAGACAGCATCTCGCTACGTAGCCCAGGCTGGCCTGGAATTCACAGTAACCCTCCTGCCTCCTGCTGAGATCAAGTTTTTCAGATTCTACATGAGTAGGAACATTTTGGCATTTGTCTCTCTGTGCCTGGATATTTTAACATAATGTTCTCCAATCCCACCCACATGGCTGCAAGTGACGAGACCTTGTTCTTTTCTATGGCTGCATAGTATTCCTCTGTATAGAGAGAGCACACTTTCACCCACTTATTTATGGATATCAAGGCTGACTGCACATGTTGCCTCTTACCAATGGTACTTTTTTGATGAATGGTATTCTTGTCCCTCTTCTTTTGCAGATGCTACAGTGCTTATGGTTGAAGTCAGGCAGGGATATGGAGGACCCCAGTGGCCTGGTCAATCTGTCCTCTGTGACACTGTCCACAACTTGTGGACAGATGGCCAGTTATCCACTGACTTTGGTGCGCACCCGGATGCAAGCACAAGGTCAGCCTGGCACTAGTGGCCTCTGCACATGCCCTGTGTCCCTTCTCCAGCTCTGAATCTCCAGCTTCTCCTCTTGAACTGACTCCTGGGCCTGCTGACCCCTGAACGCGCCAAGACCTTTTTTTTTTTTTTTTTTTTTTTTTGGTACTGAGGATCAAATTCAAGTCCTTTACAGTTAGCTACAGCTACATCCCTAGCTTTTTTTTTTTTTTCTTTTTTTTTAATGAGACAGGGTCTTGCTAAATTGCCCAGGCTGGACTCAAACTTGTGATCCCCGTGCCTCAGCTTCATAGAGTGCTGGGATTATAGGCATGCGGCACCATGCCCAGCTCCACCAAGATTATATTCACCCATCAATCTGATTCTTTAAAAAGTCACTAAAGCTGAACTTTTATAGTGCACACCTATAATCCCAGCACTCTGGAGGCTGAGGCAGGAGGATCGCCATAAGCTCAAAGCCTCCCTGGGCTACATACTTCAAGGCCAGCCAGAACTACAAAGGAGACCCTGTCTCAAAAATAAAAGCAAGCCTAACGATCACTAAAGCTACCATCCATCTTCCACATAATCCCCAGATTCCCACAACAGGTGACCCAGACGTTCACACAGACCCGAAGAAACTCCCCAAAGGCCTCCCAGCCTCTCCAAATCAGACCCAGTTCTGAACTTGTCTCTGTCCCCACAGACACCATGGAGGGCCCCAACTCCACCATGAGCGGAGTCTTTCGGCAGATCCGGGCCGAGCAGGGCTGGAGGGGGCTGTATCGAGGCGTGACTCCCACATTACTGAAGGTGTTGCCAGCGGGTGGCATCAGCTATGTGGTGTATGAAGCCATGAAGAAAATGCTGGGCGTGTAGGCCATGAGCTGGATGGCACGCCCTAAGGAGAGAGGACTGGATGCCTCGGGGCTCTTGGGCCCCGAAGAGCCCACCAGGGGCCGGAAGAGCCCGCCAGGGACTCCAAGGAGCCCACCAGGGCCCTAAAGAGCCCGCCGGGGACCCGAAGAGCTCCCTGGTGCCGTTTTTGGTTCAAAAATCTGCTAGGGACTCCCCTCAGAAGATGCCTGGGTCCCTCCCCAGCTACAGCGTGAGACCTGAGTTTGGTCTCCAGCCCGGCTTCTGCCTGGCTCGTCCTGGCTCCAGGACTACATGGTGACTGCGGAGATACAGTTTCTGCGGGACGTGTCCGGGATGCGTGATTCGAGGAGGGGAGCCGGAATCTGAGATCCTTGGTTGCACAGTGGGAGCAAGGGGCTCAGATCCCTTAAGGCAGTACAGACGGAAAAAAGCGGGGGAGAGGAGCTGGTCGCAGGAGTCCCGGAAATTAGGGGCTCTAGATCCCCTCTGAGTTTCCTCCGACTCTAAGGCCACCTCGATTCCTGTAACATCCGATCTGCAAGGCTTCAAGCAGGCCACGTGCCGGGCCTAGCCAGCCTGGCCTCTGGGCTCTAACCCAGACTGCAGGCCCGAGTTCGGAGAGCCGGTCACCACCGCCCACGTAGCCTGCCATTCACTCTGGCTTCGGCTAATCCCCTCTCTCTGTCTGATGACCGACTCCGCCCCAACGCCGCTGCGCTTCCACTGGCTCCCACCAAAACGGCAATCTTATTAACTTCGCTGCCATTTGTCCAGAGCAGTGTCAGTCATCTAACACCCGCCCCTGGCGCTCAGCTATTGGTTTAAGAAGTGAAGGCTAGAAAAGGATTCTGGTTTATAAGAAAAGCAATTAAGAGCAAATCCAAGCTCGTCACTCTATACTTATTAGTGATTGGATTAAACTGACTGACAATCACTACAATCAGTGGCTCTCTTGTATGGTTATTGGCTTGCGTGCAGAACGAGCGCCCGCCCCCCCAGTCCAGAGAGGTCTTTTGCTAAGACCCGCCTTCCAGCCCACGTGACTCTTCGCCTTCAATATGACTCCGAAGCCGCCCCGGGAATCGAGAACTCACACCTCATTAGGCGGCCTGCGTTCCCGGACCGCCACGATTTGCTCGCCCAGCGCCGGCAGCGTGTAGCCCATTGCTTCTAAGAATCGTCAGTCACTCGGCGCCTTCCGCCCACTACCTCTCGGGCACTCCGATTGGCCGCCCGCTTCCAGGACCCGTGATTGGTGTGCGGGGAGCGACAGCCGCCCCCCATTGGCCCAGCTGCACCGTCCGTCACGCCGCCGGCGGGAGGGGACGGCCCTCTCCCCCTCGTCGTCTTCCCTGCCGCTGAGTTCCCAGAGTGCTCCGCGGCCGTGTGGAGCGAGGCCTTGTTCCCGCGTTGAGCCGCCGCCGCTGCCGCCGCCTCCTCCTTAGCTTCAGCCTCCGCGCCAGGCCCGGCCCCGCCGCGCCATGTCGGACTACAGCACGGGAGGACCCCCGCCCGGGCCGCCGCCCCCCGCC
>NW_004955495.1:3183502-3192476 GCF_000276665.1 Chinchilla lanigera
GGGGTCGCCGGGGGCGGGGGCCGCGGGCCGCCGGGTCACGTGGTGGCAGGCGGGGTCCCGGCCCTCCCGTGGGTTTCTCGCGAGTGACCCCCCTGCGGGTGCCGGGGGCGTATTGGGCATCGCCAGGAGCTGCCCCTGAACGTACGGGGGCCCGGGGCTCGGCACCCACTTCGGATCTCCCTGTGGACTCGGAGGGCCCCCACGCCCCGGTCCCCGGAGGAAAAGGGCGCTCCTTCCCGCGTGAAGGCTCTCGCTTTGCGCCCCTGCCCTTCCCGCAGCAGGGCAGAGGGTTGCGTTGGACCCCAGTTCCACCAGTACGTCCGCGCTGGGAAGAGGGACTTGGTGGGGGCGGTCCTACATCTTGTTTGGAAAGTGTTGAGGGGACCCTTTTGTGCCCAAGTGGCAGTTCGTTTGGGCGAGATGGGGAAGACGGCCTAAGTATTGGCACTTGGGTGTCTTTGGGAAGAGGGAGAGGGTCCCACCGCCGTGTTTTTCAGGCGTGATGGCAACAGGAAGTGTCCCATGCTGGGTTCCTTAGCCCTTAGAATGGGCAGACCTTGCCGCCCTTTCAGGAAGCAGATCGGCCGTGGGCCTGGCTGTTCAGAGCCCTGCGAGGTTGTCCCAGTGCCTCTGGGCTGAGGACTGGCTCCTCCCAAGGCGGGAGGATCCGTTAGACGCCAGCGGTTTCCCCAGGTGTGGTCTCTGCCTACCTCACCTCCAGAGTAGAGTAGGTTGTAAGGTGTATTTGGTTTGGTTGGCCCCCAGAATGTCTTAATTCTGGGGCAGCTTTAACTTGGGAAGTCGCTATTGTCGGTTGGGCTGACATACAGCCCCACATGAGCATCCCGAGAGATTTGTTTCAGGGTAAGCATTTTTAAAAATACATTTTTTGAGAGCGTTGCATAGATAGATCCTGAGCTCAGGGTTTGGGTTTCCAGGCCACGGGCTGTGATCTTAAGTTTGTTTACTATATAAAAGTTTATTTGAAAGTTACTCTTCATGTATCTAAAATGTAACCTGTGTGTTCAAAGGGGTCTTTGAGCCAAGGGGGTATCCCTCATCTGTAAACCTGTAATCACAGCACTCAGGAGGCTGAGGCAGGAGGATTGCTGTGAGTTCAAGTCCAGCCTGGGCTATATAGTGAGTTCAAGGCCAGCCTGGACTACATAGAAAGACGCTGTCTGTTGACCTGTCTCAGAGAGAGAGGTTGGTTTTTCGTTTTGGTCGCATGAAGATTTCAGTTGTCCTGAAGCAAAATGTACCCTGGGATTTGTTCCATATGCTTTTTTTTTATACTGGGACTCGAACTCACGACCTTGCGCTTGCCAGGCAGGCGCTTGTGCCACTGAGCTATATCTGCAGCTGTTCTGTATACTTTTTGTGAAGACTTTTGAAGGTGAGGGAGATGAAGGAAAGTTGTACTTGTGGTGGATGCATAGACTGGGCTGAAGTCACACATTCCAGTGCTCTGCTTGCAACAGGGCGCCTGCATGAGGTCCTCCTCTTGGGGGTGACCCCAGGACGTTGCCTCGAACCAGAGCTGCTGTTTCTTTGATCCCTCAGAAAAGAATCGGTGTGGATGACAGCCTGGCTGCCACAGTTATGGCCCAGATCCCACCAAAAAAGGGAAAAGGGAGGTTTCGGAGTTCCTAGAGGGCTTGAAGGCCTTCTGAAATCTCCTTCCCGGTGAGGGTGACTTCAACACCTGCAGGCCCTTCGCCCCAGCCAGCCAGCCAGCCAGCCAGCGCTAAGGTGCTGGGTTTGGGTGGTGATTTTTCTGTGCTTCCTACTTACTTCCAGATCGCAGCCAAAATCGGAGGTGATGCTGCCACAACCGTGAATAACAGCACTCCTGATTTTGGTTTTGGGGTCCAAAAGAGACAGTTGGAAGATGGAGGTAACTCTCGCTGCTGCTTTTCATTTGGGAGGCGAGGCTGGGGCAGGAGCAGGGTTTCTGTTTGTTGGACTGGGGCTCAGAGTGGGCGCTACTGTGCAGTCTCCTAAAACCTTGGTGAGCCCAGCTTTGTTCATTCGGTTTTGTTCTGTCTGCCACCCTGAGGTATCCGGTGACTGAGAGGAGGGCAGGTTGATTGTGACTGGGGCCAGGTTGTAAATTCCCGAGGTCGTTCCTCCCTGGTGGGAGGCTGGGGAGCCACAGAGCCTGCCATACAGTTGGGCCAACCCCAGGACATGCAGCATTACCTAGGGGACAGTTCTTCTTCTGAGCGCAGGCCCTGGCCCCTGGGCCGGCCTGGTGCGTAACTTCGAGAACTCAGTGCCGTCATCAGTGTCCACTTGTTGAAAAGAGCGCTGGGTCTTGGTGGCGGGGTTGAGGGAGGGGAGTGTGTTTGTCTGCCTCACCATCACCACCAATCTCCTTCTCTGTCTGGGTTTTCATCAGGGAAGGGGAAGTTGTCTCCCCCGATGGGGTACCAGTGTCGGGTGGGTGTGTGCAGCCGCTGACATCCTTTCTTCCACAGATCAGCCGGAGAGCAAGAAGCTGGCTTCCCAGGGAGACTGTAAGTCCACTGGGTGACATGGGTGCAGGCGACTTCAGGGGCTGGAGGTTATGGGGAGTCCAGAGCAGGAAGCACTGAGCTGACAGCACCCCTCCTTCCTGGAGGTGCACAGTGTTCACGTTTCAGGGCCCCCAGGAGTTTAGGGATCCCAGAACACCGTGAGGTGGGGCTGCAGGGCCCGTCGGGTGTGGGAGGCGGTGCAGAACCGCTGTGATGAGTACCAGTTGGCCTCTGCGGGCAGGGCTGCCTTGGGACAGGCACGTGTGTCCCCAGAGAGGAGCCCAGCCAACATTCCCTTCGGGATTTCTGTCCACAGCGATCAGTTCTCAGCTTGGACCCATCCATCCTCCACCACGGTGAGTTGTGATGTGGAGGACGCGTGCATTCTCCACCGTTCCCATCTCGCGTGCTGTCAGAGGTGCGCTGTTGGGGTTTTCCCAAGCCATGGCCGCAGAAGGGGGCAGAGAGCCCCATCTGCTCTGTTCCTGCCTGGTGTGGGCTGTAGGGATGGGCTTGGTGGCTGTCATGGCCCAGGGAGGCCTCCGCCGCATCGCTCCCTCCCCCAGCTGGAGTGCTCAGGCACACAGGGTCCATCTCTGCGCCTCTTTGGTCCACTGAGTGTTGCCAAGCCTGTGGTCTTTGCTGCCTTTGGCCACCTCAGGTGGATATGGGTGAGCCCCACACGGGTTGTTTGGAAAGGGCCATGGCTTTTCTTTTCTCAACAGGCTGATAGTGTTATAAAATACAGTAAACAGGATTCACTGCAAAAATGAAAGGAATAGCGTGTGTAACCAACTTCTCAGTGAGATATAAAATGGTTGTCAGCTTGCTGGAGAAACTCCTAAGCTCTTGCTCTCACCCTGAGCCTGAGTGGTGACCACAGGCTGCTGCCCCAGACCAGCCCTGTTGGCACAGCTAGAGCCACCAAGGCTCTAAGAAGTTGTGCGGCTTGCTGTCAGTCTGCATGGGCCTGTGGGGACTTGGTCCCCAGCTTGTGAGAAGCAGGGTCTGCAGCCTGGAGGGGCAGAGCTGTGGCTTCCAGCGGGGCATTTTCTCTGAAAGACCCCCCAGGCTCCTGTCCTCCTCCCATTGGAGCCTGACTCTCCGTGTCTTGTCTCTGCAGGACTTCAATGACAGAAGAGTACAGGGTCCCGGATGGCATGGTTGGCCTAAGTGAGTGTGGGTCTCCATGGTGAGAGGTGGTGTCCTGGAAGCCCTGCTCTGAGGGGCTCTTGTGTTCTCTCTCATGAGCAGGGAGAATGGGGAGCTCTGAGAATGACTTGTGCCCCCCAGTCCCTCAAAGGGGCTGCCCTGAAACCCCACCCCAGTGTGCTAAGTTCGAGCCTCCTTCAGCTCATCTGTTTTCTCCTTTTTTCTCCGTCTAGTCATTGGAAGAGGTGGTGAACAAATTAACAAAATCCAACAGGATTCGGGTTGTAAAGTACAGATCTCTCCAGGTATACATGGGAGACTCAGCTTCCTGCCAGGGTGGGTCTAGGGTAGACCCTGGCTCTGGCTTAGGCTCAGCTTCTTTGTGCTTTTCTTTAAGCCCTTCATTTTTCCTGGGACCCTGTAGAAGGCAGATTAACTCTTTTATTGGGTGCTAACTTTTTACCAGGCTCAGTACAGTACTGAAACTCGTATAGTTCTAGAACGAGTAGGTATGACTGGGTGGGTGGGTTGGTTTGTTGCAGGGGGGCGCATTCCAGGCAGCATCCTCTGAATGGTCTCGTGAGTTGTCACTAAAATGAAATACCGAAAAAAAAAAAAAAAGCCAGGCGTGGTGGCACACGCCTGTAATCCCAGCACTCCAGAGGCTGAGGCAGGAGGATTGGGAGTTTGAAACCAGCCTGGGCTACAAAGTGAGCTCAAGGCCAGCCTGACCTGCATAGAAAGACCCTGTCTCAAAAAGGAAAAAGGGAAGAGAAAAAAAAAAAAAGAAAGAAATACTGAAAAGGAGAAACAGGTGCCATGGAGTGGGGTGTGAGATTAAGCTCACAGAGGTCAGGCCTGGGTTTGATTCCCAGTCCAGGCCACACAGCTAACCTCAGACAAATCTGCCTGCCCTCAGAACCTTGAGTTCCTGAGCTGCAAAGTGCCTGTGTCATCACTCCTTTCTGAGGATTCTCGGATTTTTTCGAGACTTATGGGATCCTGGGCAGAGTAGGAGTGACGTGGGATTCAGACCTAAAGCCTGCCTTTCCCCCACCTGGTCTTCTCCCATGATGGACTGGAAGCTTTTTGATGCTTTTGTTTTAGTTTCTTGTGTGTGTGGCTTTTTTATTTCATTTTATTGCTGCATTTTTGATACGTCATTCATCATAGGGAATTCATACCTATGGTACATCTTGCCTCTTTTTTTCCCATTCCCGTCCCTCCTTTCAGCCTTTTTTCCTCTTATTTACAAAGCTTTGTTCCCGTTTTTTCTTGCTATTCTTTTTTCTTGTCCATTTTTTCATCCCCCATTTCTCTTTTCATTTGAACATTTCCTTCCCATTTCCCAATATCTGTTAGACAGTTTGGTCCTTGTTTACACTTTGTTTTCACATCAGAGAAACAATGCAGTATTTAAACATGTCTATCCGATTTATTTCACTTACGAATACGGCCTCACAGGGCATCCATTTAGCTAGAAATATCTACAGCAGAGCAGTACTACACTGTACAAAAGTACCACATCTTGCTGAGTGTGGTGACATGCACCTGTAATCCCAGCACTCAGGATGCTGAGGCAGGAGAATCGTTGCGAGCTTGAGGCCAGCCTGGGCTGCAAAGTGAGCTCAAGGCCAGCCTGAACTGTATAGTGAGACCTTGTCTCAAAAAGACCAAAAAATAAAAATACCGCATCTTTATCCATTCATCAGTTTTTGTTTTTTTGAGACAGTCTCACTGTGTAGTTCAGGCTGGCCTTGAGCTCAGTATGTAGCCCAAGCTGGCCTTGCACTCAAAACAGTGATCCTCCTGCCTCAGCTTCCCTAGTGCTAGGATTACAGGCGTGCACCACCACACCAGCTGGACTCAAAGTTTCTTGACCTGGGTCTTGCATTGAGTAGCCTTCTAGGCATGGGGGAGTTAGACTGACTTGTCAGACTGAGGCATGGTGATGAGCGGCTGTGGATGCTGGAACTTTGCTCTTCAGCCCTCACAGGTGTAAGGCCTGGGCGCATACTGACCGTTTCCTCTTCTCTCTAGACAGTGGCGGCCTACCTGAGCGCAGCGTGTCCCTGACAGGAGCCCCTGAGTCTGTCCAGTAAGTCCCCAGTGGGGGCCTCAGTGAGGAGGGCGTTGTCACCTTCCCACAGGTGTCCCCTCTCCCCTCCAGAGAGGTGGGTTGGCAGGTTGAGTCCCAGGAATTCCCGCATCCGGTAAAGCCCCAAGCCCCAGTGCCTGGCCCTCCTTCTCGGCATCTGGGCTGTTCCCTCCCCTTTGTGCTGTGTGGGGCACCAGACCATGCTGTCCTCCGAGCGGCCTCACCCTGTTCTTCCTCTTCCCAGGAAAGCGAAGATGATGCTGGATGACATTGTATCTCGGGGTCGCGGGGGCCCCCCAGGCCAGTTCCACGACAACGCCAATGGGGGCCAGAACGGCACGGTGCAGGAGATCATGATCCCTGCGGGCAAGGCCGGCCTGGTCATCGGCAAAGGAGGGGAGACAATTAAGCAGCTGCAGGTAAGGGTGGCACCCAGGCCGTGGCCAAGATCCGCCCCGTGTCTGCACAGCCCTCCCACCCCCACCCCCAGCTCCAAGCAGCCCGGGAAGGCCCAGCACTGACCATTACTCTCTCTGGCTTGTCAAGGAGCGCGCCGGGGTGAAGATGATCCTAATTCAGGATGGATCCCAGAACACGAACGTGGACAAGCCCCTGCGGATCATCGGGGATCCTTACAAAGTGCAGGTGAGCACACCCCCGGAGCTGGGTCCTGGGCGGCTGGGAAGTGCAAAGGGCTCCCTCCCTGCTGTGTGCGGCGAGCAAGCGGTCTCAGCTCCCACCTTCCGTTTACTTATCTGGAGAGAGGGCTGCCTGTTAGGGTGGCAGATAAAGAGCTCTGTGGGGTACTGCCAGGCTCCTAGTGGGCTGGGCAGGGGCACACTGGACGTACGCTGCCCCCGTGCCAACCACGCCTGCGTCTTTGCAGCAAGCCTGCGAGATGGTGATGGACATCCTCCGTGAACGCGACCAGGGTGGCTTTGGGGACCGGAATGAGTATGGATCTCGGATTGGCGGGGGCATTGATGTGAGTTCTGGCCCAGAGGGGTAGAGGGAGCAGGGCCGGGAGGTGGGCAATGGCCCTCTCAAGGCCAGTGGGGAGCAGAAGTGGGCTGAGCTCTGCGTCTCCCGCCCTCCTCAGGTCCCGGTGCCCAGGCATTCTGTCGGGGTGGTCATTGGCCGGAGCGGTGAAATGATCAAGAAGATCCAGAATGACGCAGGGGTGCGGATTCAGTTCAAGCAAGGTCAGGGCTGAGCCTGGGGCCTCGGTGGGGCACTGTCATAGCTGAGGGCCCGTCCCGCACCTGTCTGCTGCCCTCCCTGGGAGGCTGATGGAAGGCAGTGAGGCTCAGCGGGCAGGCTGCAGCCTCTGGGCCCCTTCGCGCAGTCCCGCCGTCAGAACGGGCCTGGTCGCTGCCATCATCTGTGGCAGCCATGTGCAAGGTGGCCATATGGGGTCTTTCCAGATCTGCAGGGAATGTCCTCCTGTCTCCCCTAAACAGCCAGCACCACAGGGTAGCCTGGCCACCTGGCACACTGGGTCACCTGCCATGCCAACCCAGGCCCTTGCCAGCCCTCATGAGGGCCTCTGAGCAGCGTGTCTGTGGGCAGAGGCACACACATGCCCACACAGCTTCTCAGAAATCTGTTTTGGAAAATTGCTCAGTTGGCTCTGGGGGTGTCGAGAAGCTATCCTGCCCCCCTCTGTAGGCCGGCCCCCAGCCCCGGAGGGAGTGGTGCTCAGGAGTAGCACCATGCTCTGGACCTGCAGGCAGCTGACGTGGCCCCAGGGTCAAAGAAGTCACAAAGATTTGGGGTTTTGCTTTTCTTTGAAACCATTCTCTGCTCTCTTGATGCTGGCCTCAGATGATGGGACAGGACCCGAGAAGATCGCTCACATCATGGGTCCCCCAGACAGATGTGAGCACGCGGCCCGGATTATCAACGACCTGCTCCAGAGCCTCAGGGTAGGTGGCCTAGGAGTCCTGGTTGGGCTGGTAAGGCTCGCGGGAGGTTGGCAGAGTGCAGAGCTGGGCCAGTATCCTGACCCTTTCCTCCCTGTCCAGCAGAGTGGGCCCCCAGGCCCTCCCGGAGGACCAGGCATGCCCCCAGGGGGACGGGGACGGGGCCGAGGCCAAGGCAGCTGGGGCCCCCCTGGCGGGGAGATGACCTTCTCCATCCCCACCCACAAGTGCGGGCTGGTCATCGGCCGAGGTGAGTCTGCCCCCGGGAAGCACCCTCTGCCTGCCCGCCTTCACTGCCCGCCTTCACTCACCACCGCTCTCCGCAGGGGGCGAGAACGTGAAAGCCATCAACCAGCAGACGGGCGCCTTTGTGGAGATCTCCCGGCAGCTGCCGCCCAATGGGGACCCCAACTTCAAACTGTTCATCATCCGGGGCTCACCCCAGCAGATCGACCATGCGAAGCAGCTCATTGAGGAGAAGATTGAGGTGGGCGCTTGGTGGGGTTTGCAAACCTGGCCCTACACCCCCTTCTTCCTCCACCTAACAACCTTCTCTTTGCTCCAGGGTCCGCTGTGCCCTGTCGGACCAGGCCCAGGGGGACCAGGCCCTGCAGGTCCCATGGGACCCTTCAACCCAGGCCCTTTCAATCAGGGGCCTCCAGGGGCTCCCCCCCAGTGAGTATTCCTCTCCGCTTCCTGGGACTTGGGGCAGGGTCACCGCGCTGGCCAGAAAGGGACAGGCCCCTTCCCATTGCCCACCAAGTAGTCCCCGAGCGCCAGAGTTCCTGTGCCACCCTGGCACAGCGGCAGGTTTGTGCGATCCGGAGGCTCCATACGCCCAGGGCCGCCTGCCCCCGCGCTGTAACCCGCGTTCCCGCCGAGGTGCCGCCTCGGGCTCGGGCCGGGGTCTCTCGGGCTGCCTAGTTGAGTCTGGGTTTTCGCGCTCCGCCGGCGCCCACCATCCGTGGCTCCCCGCAGAGGCTCTGCCCACCACACCCCACTCACTGTCCTCTTCCGTCCCCAGTGCCGGCGGCCCTCCTCCTCACCAGTACCCGCCTCAGGGCTGGGGCAATACCTATCCCCAGTGGCAACCGCCCGCTCCTCACGACCCAAGTAAGTGACCTGCGGCGGGGGCGGCAGCCTGGGACCTCCCGGTGGTGCCTTTCTTCCCCCACACTCGCGTCCTTCCTGCAGATAAAGCAGCCGCCGCGGCCGCGGACCCCAACGCCGCCTGGGCCGCCTACTACTCCCACTACTACCAGCAGCCGCCGGGCCCGGTGCCG
>NW_004955495.1:3192979-3194981 GCF_000276665.1 Chinchilla lanigera
CCCGCAGCAGGACTACACGAAGGCCTGGGAGGAGTACTACAAGAAGCAAGGTGAGCCGGGGCCCGCGGCGTGGGGGCGGGCCGCCCTGCCCGCGCCGCTCACCCTCCGCCCGCCCACAGCGCAAGTGGCCACCGGTGGGGGCCCGGGAGCGCCCCCAGGCTCGCAGCCGGACTACAGCGCCGCCTGGGCGGAGTACTACCGACAGCAGGCCGCCTACTACGGACAGACCCCCGGCCCCGGCGGCCCGCAGCCCCCGCCCGCCCAGCAGGGACAGCAGCAGGCAAGTGGGAACTGCCACCCTCCTCCTCCTCCTTTCTCCTTCCAACCCCCGGCCACCGTCCATCCTGCCTTAGTGGGGAGCGCCGGCAACCCCTTCCCCTGCGGCGTGTGCCCGTGACGCCGCCGCCGCCGTGACCGTCCTGTCTCTCCCTCTCCGCAGGCTCAGTGATCGAATGAATGTGAACTTCATCTGTGAAAGTCTTTATTTTTCTCCATTTGTTCTGTTGGGGGCTCTTCGCGCGGTCGCTGGGGCGGGCGGGGGCGGCGGGGCTCGCGCGCTCGCCGGTGTGTCGCGCCCTTTCCGCTCACACTCGGGACTTCTTGTCGAGCCAGCCTTAGAGGAGAGCGAGAGTTAGATCTCTGCCAAAACCCCAGAACGTAAAGAACACAAAGAGCAGAACAAAACCTATAAAATGATATATATATAAAAATCTCTATCCCCCAGCCTCCCTGACAGCGCCCCCTGCGGGCAGAACCATCCATCTCCCCGCTGCCCACGGCCCTCTTGGTTTTTAAAATAAACTTTAAAAAGGAAAAAAAGTCACTCTTGCTACTTTTTTGGTTTTTCTTTTTTCTTTTCTTTTTCCTTCTCTCTTTTTGGTTAGGGTTGGAACATTCCGTGGACCAGGTGTCGGTATGGCAGGACCCTCCCCCCCTCCCCCCCCTCTCCCGCCCCTCCCCAGGACTGGTCTGGTCTTCTGTCTTTTCATCTGTTCGAGACGAGGTTGAAACTGAAAACATGAGAACAAAAACAAAAAAAATTGTATGGCAGTTTTTACTTTTTATCGCTCGTTTTTAACTTCACAAATAAATGATAACAAAACCTCCCCTTGTCTGCCGGGTGCTGTCTGTCTGCCTCCCACCCCTGTAGAGTTTTGAAGCAGATGTTTGTTCTTTATAGATGTTGTTTAAAAAAAAAGAAAAAGCCTGGTAATGGTGATTGGAAATTACTTGCTTTGTGTTTTTTTGTTTTTTTTTTTTTTTAAGAAAACAAATATAAAATAGTTTTCTGCAGGTGCATTGTGCTTTCTTAAATCTTCCCTCCCTTCCCCCCTTCTTTTTGGTTAAATAAAGTGCTTTTTGTTTAAAAAAAAAAAACCTGCATGTCTGCTGCAGTTTGTGGGGGAAGCCTGCGCGCTGGGTGCCCCTGGCTGCCCCGTCCCCGATGCTGCTGCTCCTGCTGGGAAGTTGGGGCGCGGGCTCCCGTCGGGCCCCGGGGGCAGGGGTTCCCGCGGACGCAGCCGCCAAGGCAGAGGCTGGCTCTGAGTGCCCCCCGGGGCGGCCAGCCGGCGGGAGATGGGAGGGGCGGGGGCTGGGCCAGGGGTCAGGGCTGCGGCTGGAATCCGTCCGGGGCCCCCGAGGAGCCGCTGCCGCCGCCGCCTCTAGGCGGGGCTGCGGGGCCCCAGCACAGGTGCGCCAGGCACCTGCCGGGAGGCACAGGTGCTCGGGGCTCACTACCTGCACACGCCGGAGGCCTCACCTCAGAGGCGTCTCACCCGGTGCTGTGGGTGGGGGCGAGGCGAGCCCCCGGCCCCTCCTTAGTCACTGCAGACTTTCGATGACAGAGCAGCACTTGGCAAAAACGCTCTCTGGAGCTTCTTCTGCCAAGATCTGGAGAAGGGGCGGCCGCCGGGCCGGTGAGTCCCGCGGCCGGACGGGCCGCCCCGCTCAGGAGAGCCGCACGGGAGCAGCAGGTACAGGGCTGGGTGCCGAGGGCGGGCGG
>NW_004955495.1:3195081-3197557 GCF_000276665.1 Chinchilla lanigera
GCTGCCGGCCCCGGGCCAGGCCGGCTCAGGGTACCCCTACCCCCCGGGACGGGCCTGGGGCGAGCTGGCGGCCCTGGACCTGTTGAGCTGTCCCCCAGCCGACGGCCCCTTGGGGTTCAGTTCTGAAGAATCACAGCACGGGGCACCACGGTCCCGTTCGGCGTCAGAGCTCAGCCAGCCTGTGGCCCCGTGGAGGGCTGGGACCCCACCCGCCGGTCTGCCGGGGCCCTGCTCCCCGGGCCTGCGCGGAGCACGGGGCGGTACGTACGCTTCGCAGCAGGTTCCGCTGCTGGTAGAAGGTCAAGACGGGCGCGCAGCAGGTGTAGTGCGTCTCCAGGCGCCGGCGCAGGGCCGGCCCGCAGTCCTCGCGGCGCTCCACCCAGCCCCGCTGCAGCGCCCTGCGCACCATGGTCGCCATCGAGCAGTCGAACACGATGACGACGTTCGGGGCGCGGCCCACCTAGGGACGGAACCGAGAGGTCTGGGGTGAAGAAGGGCCTGCGCCCAGCTCCCCCTCACCAGAGATCTGGTGGAAACTGGTCAGGCCTCGCCCCCCAACACATACACACACACACACACACACACACACACACACACACACACACACGCACACGCACACGCCCATGCCGGAGACTGAACGCAGGACCTTCGTCCCCAGCCTTTCTTTTCTTTCCTTTTTGCACACACTGGCCTCGAACTCAAAGTGATCCTCTTACCTCACCTCCGCAGAGTACTGGGATGACGGATGTGTGCCCCCATGCCTGCCTCAGTTCAAGTTTTTGGAGGAATAGAATGTTACATTCCCAGAGCTCCCACCCCTAGGCCAAATGTGCACACAGGCCGGGCGTGGTGGCACACACCTGTCATCCTAGCACTCAAGAGGCTGAGGCAGAAGGATCACTTCCAGTTCGAGGCCAGCCTGAACTGCATAGCGAGAGCCTGTCTCAAAAAATGAAAAAATGTGCACACACAGGACAGAGCAAAAGGCTTCCTTGAGGTGTTGGCCAGTGTCACCCTCCCTAGAGGCACCCAAGTCTCCTGCAGCTTGGGCCTCCTCCTGTAACTATTTTAGACATCCATGGTACAAACAAATAGGGTTCTCACTCTTTCCCTTTTTAAACGAACTACTGCAGTACTGGGAATAGAACCCAAATCTACCATTAAGTCACACCTCCTCTGCCCATTTCCCATTTTTATTTTGAGACAGGGTCTTGCCAAGTTGCTGCAACTGGGCTCAGACTTGCAACCCTCCTGCCTCAGCCTCCTGAGCATCTGGGATTAGACATATGCCACCTCACCAGCTCTTTTCCTTTTTTATATATGTGGTAAAAACAATGATTTGCCCATGACTTTATTTACTCAGTGATGACTTCATATTGGCACACGAAGCATCTCTTAATTCTTGTCAGCTGCTGCAGTCCTTCCTTCGTATTAGCAGAAGATTGGTTCCATAACCGGTCCCCCTGCTCCAGTGCCAAAATCCAAGAATCCTCAATTCACTTATAAAAGAGGTGCAGTATTTGCGTAAAACTTATGCAGTCCTCTCAAAGGTACTGGGGATTGAACCCAGGACCTTCTCACTGAGCTACATCTGCAGCCCTTTTCATTCAGACAGGGTCTCACTTCATTGTCCAAGCTAGAGTTGAACCTGCAACCCTCCTGCCTCAGCTTCCGGAGTGCTGGATTACAGGCGTAAGCCACGACACCCAGGTCCTCCTATAGATTTTATCATCTCTACATGACTTCTAATATCTACTGCACTATAAATGCTGTGGAAATAATTGTTGTACTGTATTGTTTAGGACATAAGAAAGGTTCTATGTATGTTTTTCCCACATATTTTTCATCTGAGGTTGGTTGAATCTGCAGATAAACGGCTGGGGATATAACCCAGTGGCGTAAGTGCCTGCCTGGCAAGCTCAAGGTCCTGAGTTAAATTGCTGGTACCAAAAAAAAAAAAAAAAGAATCTGCAGATACAGACCCACAGAAACTGAAGACTGATGCCAGGTTTGGGGACACACGCATGTAATCCCAGCACTTGGGAGGCTGGGGCAGGAGGGTTGCTGCCACTATGAAGCCAGCCTGGGCTACATAGTGAGTTCAAAACCAGCCTGAACTATACAGTGAGACCCTGTCTCAAAAAACATTAAAAAAGAAAACAAAAACAAAAAACTGAAGACTGACTACATGTATATGGTCTCAGTAAGTTGCCCAGGCTGGCCTTGAACTCGCAATCCTCCTGCCTCAGCCTCCTGAGTACTTAGATTACAGGCATGCAACACCTGCACAGCTCATGTATTTTTGATTTGTGGTTGGTTGAATCTGTAGTTGTGGAATTTGTGGATATGAACTAGTAGATATGGAGTGCTGATTTCAACCAGGCAGCATGGCACATGCTTGTGCTTTGGGTACTTAGGAGGCTGAAGCAGGTGGGTTGTGAGTTTGAGGCCAGACAGGGCTACATAATGAGCTCAA
>NW_004955495.1:3198564-3215678 GCF_000276665.1 Chinchilla lanigera
GTACCTGGAATTGAACTCAGGAGCTTGTGCTTGCCAGGCAGGCACTTGTGCCGCTGAGCTATATCCCTGGCCCTAAACAAAATTAAAAGATGACTAGCTAGGAACAGATATTTGCAACCCATATCTCACGAAGAGGTAATATTTAATATTCAAATATTAAATCTAATAATCTAATAATCAAAAAGGAAAATCTCGGTATGGTTTTTTCGTTTGTTTGTTTGTTTTTGTCTTTTTGAGGCAGGGTCTCACTATGCAGTTTAGTTTGGTCTTGAACTCATTTTGTAACCCAGGCTGGCCTGGAACTCACAGCAATCCTCCTGCCTCAGCCTCCTGAGTGCTGGGATTACAAGGTTGCACCACCACACCCGGAACCCAATATGGTTTTTTGTTTGTTTTTTTTTTAATTACAAGACGTAGTATGAAAATGATCTTTGAGCTTTGGAAAACATATAGAAACTCAAGAACACCAATAAAACTAAGCTGAAGTTAGGTGTGGTGGTGCATGCTGTAATCCCTGCTATTTAGGAGGCTGAGATAGAAGGATCTAAATTCAAGTACTGCCTGGGAGCCTTAGTGAGGCCTTGTGTCAAAAAGGCTTTTCTTGTTTGCAGAATAAAGCAGCATATATGCATCCTGCTTTCTCATTTTATACATATTTTTAATATTACATATATACTTTTTGGTGGTGCTAGAGATGCCACCCACGTCATCCTGCATGCTAAGCAAGCACTAACCACTTGAATACACCCGCAACCCATTTTATTTTATTTTATTTTTTATTTTGCCCAGACTAGCCTCAAACTTGAGACTCTTCCGGAATTACCGTTGTGTAAAATCACACCCAGTTCAGATGCATTCCTTTTGGTGTTTTTGTTTTCTGTGGGGTTTTTTGGGGGTTTTTTTGTTTTTTGTTTTTCCTATCTTTTTGAGACAGGGTCTCGCTATGCAGTTCAGGCTGGCCTTGAGCTCACTTTGTAGCCCAGGCTGGCCTCGAACTCGCAGCAATCCTCCTGCCTCAGCCTCCTGTGGGCTGGGATTACAAGCGTGTGCCACCACGCCCGGCTGTTTTTGTTTTCTGTGTTTTGAGACAAGATCTTGCTATATAGTCGAGGCTGGGCTTTAACTCACTATGTAGCCCAGACTGTTTTGAACTCATAGTGATCCTCTTGCCTCAGCCTCCTGAGAGCTAGGATTGCAGGTGTGTGCCCCCATATCCAGCTCTCAAATGCAGTTTTTAATGGATATTTTAATCTATGATTGCTATAATCTATGCACAAGGGACCCACAGGTCCAGAGGACCAGAAGTATAGGAAAGACCAGAAGTTTACAGTGATGACAGAGAGAATGAAATGTCACTGTCACCACTGGGGGTAACTAGGACACCAACTGCTTAGTCTGAAAATTGGCCATTGTGGGGAAAGCCTTCGGCATTCATCCCAGCTCTCAGAGGTGCTGTACTGTAGTATAACCAGATAGCTTTGGTTGGTGAAGGAAAACTTCATTAGGGAAGAATTCCACAGATGTGGACAAACTGACCCAAACAGAAAACTTACAATTCTGTAATATTTAATAACAAAAGGCAAGTGCAGTGGCACCATGCCTGTAACCCCAGCACTTGGGAGGCCGAGGCAGGAGAATCACTGAGAGTTTGAGGCCAGCCTGGGCTACCCAGCAAAATCTGTCTTAAAAAAAAAAAAAAAAGAAGTGAGGTGGGGGTGCTGGGGGTGGAGCTCAGTGCAAAGGCCCTGGGTTCTATCCTCTGTACTGCAAAACATGACAATTAAATTTAAAAAGTAAAATAGAATAATAAAATAATTCAGGCCAGTAATGGATGCCGCCATTAGAACGGAGGTACCCGGGGCCTCTTGTAGCAGCAGCGTCTGACCTGCCGGGCTTTGCAGGGGCCGAGGTGTCAGAAGGCAGAGCAGGGCTGGTGACTTAAAGTACAGAAAACCTGTTCTCCAACTCCGGGGGGCTGAGGTCTCTGGCCCAGAGCGGATCCCTCCCCGCCCCTGTCAGCTTGCTCGTTCCTCTGTGTGTTTCTGTCCTAATCTTCTTACTTTTATTTTTTTATTTTTTTCTTTCAGTGCTGGGCCAGAACCCAGGGCCGTGCCAAGGCTAGGCAAGTGCGCACTGCTGAGCCGCATCCTGTCTTTTCTTTCCTTCTTCTCTTTCCTTCTTTCTTTCTTTCTCTTTTTTCTTTCTTTTTTTCCTCTCTGAGATAAGATCTTGCTAGGTACCCCAGACTGGCTTCATACTTGGGGTGATCCTCCCGCCTCAGCCTCCTCTGAATCCTGGCATTACAAACTTCTGCCATCAGGGTCAGGTCCCATGTCTTTTTCATTTTTTGTTTTTGAGACAGGGTCTCACTGTGTAGCCCAGACTGGCCTCAAATTTACAGCAATCCTCCTGCCTCAGCCTCCCAAGCAGCTGGGGCTGCAGGTGCTTATCCTGCCTAATCTCTTCTTATCGGACCCCACTCAGAGTGGATTAGGCACCGTCCTAATGACTGCAACTTACTTTAATCCTCTGTCTCTCTTTTTCCTCTCTATTTCTTTGAGACAGGGTCTCACTATGTAGTTCAGGTTGGCCTTGAACTCACTATATAGCCCACCAGGCTGCCTTTGAGGTCATGACAATTCTGCCTCAGCCTCCCTAGTGCTGGGATTACAGGCATGTGGCATCATACCCGGTTAATCCTCCCTTTAAAGGCCCTGTCTCCAAATAGCAAATAGCCCTTCCCCACCCCCAGTACTGGGGATTGAAGCAGCACTTCCACATTAAGCTACATCCCTAGCCCTTTTGGGGGCTTTTACAGGGGGTACTTTTTTTTGGTGATCCTCCTGCCTCAGCCTCCCGAGAAAGTGAAAAGTAGTATACGAGAATGTGCACAAGTTTTACACCAATGCTGTGGGTTTCCATACAAAGGATTGGAGGAGCTCTGACTTTGTTTTGGGTTGGGGGCGCCTTGTGCCAGTCCTCAGTCATCTGCTTATTCACTCTTCTGTCCGGAAACGGTTCTTGAGGATAGGCGCTGCCCTTGGCACTGACACAGCACAGGTCTTGCTCTTCAGATGCGTGCGTCCCCAAGCACAGAGGAGCAGGCCTGTGACCCCAGACCCTCAGGAGGCTGATGCAGGAGGATCGCAAGCTCCAGGTCAGCCCTGGCCATGGGCAGCATGGCAATTTAATGAGACCCTGTCTCAAAACAAAGCACAGCAAACAGCACGGGCCTGCGGGAGATGCGCAGCAGGCGTTTCAGTTCTGGTAGGGGGTGGCGCCCCCCCGCCCCACCCCGTCCCCGGAATCAGGGCCGGGGGAGCCGAGCTATCTTTGAAAGAGGAGCCAGTGCTGGGCACGAGAGAGAGGCAGTCTCCTGGGCCCTCTTCACCTGCCAGCTCGGATTCTGTACAAAGTCCGGTGCGGACTGAGGACAGGGAGCCCGCTGCACTGGGCATCCTTCGGGTTCTGTGTGGAAACCCGAAACCAGGAACAGAGAGACACCCCCCCCTCCCGCCCCGCCCCGGGCTGGAGGTCCCTAGGCTCTGCTGGGATTCGTTGGATTCTGATTAAAATCCCTTCAAAGGCCCATAGTCTCAGCACTCAGGAGGCTGAGGCAGGAGGATCACCAAGAGTTCCAGGCCAGCCTGGGCTGCGTAGTGAGACTCTGTCTCCAAAACCCCAAACAAAGCAAAAGCAAAACAACAACAACAACAACAACAAAAAAAAACCCTTCAAAGAAGTCTGGGTGCTTTGATGGAATCAAAGGTCACCCCGGGGGGCTCAGACGGCTGTCCACATGGGCGGGTGGGGGTGGGGCTGCCCTTTGCGCACACCTCTGAGGAGCTCACCTCAGGCTCCTCACCACAGACTTAAAGGGCTGTAACGGACCTTCCTGGCCCCTGAGTCCCGTGAGGGCAAAGGCCTGGCGGGCTGAAGCAGGTGGCTGTGACGGTGCCAGCTGAGTGGACTCCTCAGGTGGCTGCAGTCACAGGACAGTGGCCACAAACCCGGGCCGGGCCCGCAGGACCCACCATTCTCCTTTCGGACAACCCAACGTTTCACCTTTCTTTTCAGTACTGGATTGCATCCCGCAGCCCTTGTTGATTTTCTGAGACAGGGTATCACCCAACTTCACATTTTCTTTTAAGAATCCGTGGCCAACACTGAGCCTGAGGGCGCACGCCTATTATCTCAGCCCTCTGGGAGGCTGAGGCAGGAGGATCACAAGTTCCAGCCCACCCAGGCAATGTAACCAGTTGGTTAGACCCTGTCTCAAAAAAAAAAAAAAAAAAATACTGGAGATGCAGCCAGTGTGAAAGCCCTGGGTTCCATCCTCAGTGCTCAGGAAAAAGGAAAAAAACGAGGGAGCTGCCACCTCCCAACTCCCAGCTTCTCTGGAGAAGCAGGAACTAGGCAACACAGGGCACGTCCCCATGGCAACAGCAGTGTGAGGCTTGCAGGGCTTCCGGGAGCCAGGCCCGGGCCTCCTGCCGCACAGATGGATTCGTCCTCCCGAGTGATCCTCGCCCCCCACCACGGGCATCCCGAGGTTTTGCAGGGGGACGCAGGGGCTCACCCAGCATCCCACGGTTTAGGGTGGTGGCAGCACTGAAGCCCAGGCAGTTAACTGTTTTATTTTTTATTTTTTTCCACTACTGGGAGTTGAACCCACAGCCTTTGCAATGAGCTACATCCCCAACCATTAAAAAAAAATTTTTTTTTTTAGACAGAGACTCCACTAAGAGGCTAAGTTGCCCAGGCTGGGCTGGAAGCTGTGTGATCCTCCTGCCTCAGCCTCTTGAGTAGCTGGGATTCCACATGGGCTTGGGCTACAGAGCCTGTCTGTACCTGCTGTTCTAGGTACAGCAAACTCTGTGTCCCTGCTGTCATTTCTTCTCCCTTGAGCGTCAGCCGCCAGTGTGGGCTCAGGGGAGGGGTGGGCGTGAGCACGCACCCGCTCGCACGCATGCGCACACGCACTCGCCTTGGGTCACTCACTACGCGCTCGAACTCCTTGGCCTGCGTCAGCTCCCGCGGGAAGCCGTCGATGAGGAAGCCGCGGCTGCTTGCGTGGGACAGCATCTTTTGGCTGACCATGTCCAGGACAAGGCCCTGGGGGTGAAGGGGTGGGGTCAGTGCCTGGGAGGGCCTTTTGCCCCCTCAGCCTGCCAGGCCGATTTCTACAGCCTGGACCTCGGGTAGGGACAGGGCACACGCTGCCCTGCCCCGTCCGTGCCCTGCGTTGCTTTTTCTTCCTTTTCTTCGCAGTGCTGGGGATTGAGCTTTAGCGCCTGGCACATGCTAGGCAGGTCCTCTGCTATGGAGCTACACCTCGGCCCTAAATTGCTCTTTTGTTTTTGAAACAAGATCTCACTATGACTGCGCATGACGTCGCACACCTGTAATCCCAGTACTCTGAGAAGGCTGAGGCAGGAGGATCACGAGTTTGAACCCAGCCTAGATAACTTACTTGGCAAGATTCTGGGCTGTAGCACTAGAAAGGCCCCTAGTACCACAACAGAAAAGGCCCATCCCATCCCCCAGGCTTGCCTTGAATTCCTGGGCTCAGGCAACCCTTCTGCCTCAGCCCCGAGTCCACCCTGAATTCTGTGTCTGCCCTGGGGTGCGAGGGAACCAGCTCTGAGAACTGGACCGTGTGCTGGGTGGGTGTCATTTAACCCGCCAGGGGCATGACATTAGGAATGGTACGGGGGCGGTGTTGCTTCTGCAGGTGGCAGAACAGCTTCCGGAGGGATGGTGAGGCTCTCTGAACCTCTCAGGAAAATCCTGTTATTCTTGGTATCCAGAGCAGTACAATTCCAGGACGCCCACAGATACCAACACATAAACATGCTCAAGTCCCTCAGATAACATGGGGGAGCCAGCAGTGGTGGCACATACCAGTAACCTCAGCACTCTGGAAGGCTGAGGCAGGAAGATTCCAAGTCCCAGCCCAGCCTGGACAATTTAACAACTTACCGAGGCCCTATTTCAAAATTTATTTATTTATTTGGTACCGGGAATCGAACTCATGACCTTGTGTTTACCAGGCAGGTACTTGTGCCACTGAGCTATATCCCCAGCCAAAAATAGAAATTTTTAGTGCCAGACATGATGGCACATGCTTGTAATCCCAGCATTTAGGAGGCTGAGGCAGGAGGACGGCTGTGATCACTTCTCGGCCTTTTGGCTAATATCATGTGTAGGAGGACTGCTGTGAGTTTGAGGCCAGCATGGACTACACTGTGAGACCCTGTCTCAACTAGAAAGAAAAAGAAAGAAAGAAAGAAAGAAAGAAAGAAAGAAAGAAAGAAAGAAAGAAAGAAAGAAAAGAGAATTTACATACATTCTCTTGTAGAGTTCAGATAACTCCAGATGACTTCATATTATTGTTGTTGTTATTTTGGGTTTTTGAGACAGGGTCTTGCTATGTAGTTCTGGCTGGCTTTGAGCTCTCAGTGATGCTCCTGCCTCAGCCTCCCAAGTGCCGGAATTACAGGCATGCGCCACCACACCTGGCTTGATGTGGTGTTTTGCAGTTAAGGGCAGGAGGGCTTCGTGCAGTAGCCAAGCAGGGAAGTTTGTCCCCAAATCCACCCCTTCCCCGACCTCTCCCCCTGACTGGGGGGTCTCACCGTGGGCACCAGGAGCCCCTGCAGCATAATGTCTCGGATCTGCCGGCCCTGCCGGGTGCTCCTTTGGGCCTCTTGCCGCAGCAGCTGGCCCAGGTCCACATAGCAGAAGCCGTACTTGGTAGCCATGTTCCTGCACTGAGTCCCTTTGCCGCAGCCCGGGCCGCCCAGCACGAAGATGATGAGGGAGGCCTTGAGCGCATCTGTGGAGGAAGAGCCGGGCCATGGGTGAGCACTGTGGGGGATGGGCTGGCATGGGCCGGATTGTGTGCACGGGCCAGTGTGTGTCCCTGGCTCATGCTAGGCACAGATCTCTGGCATACAGAGCCGCTTTGTTTGTTTTGAGACAGGCTCTCACGCCGGGCACGGTGGCACATGCCTGTGATCCCAGCACTTGGGAGGCTGAGGCAGGGGGATCGTTGCGAGTTCGAGGCCAGCCGGGGATACAAAGTGAGCTCAAGGCCAGCCTGAACTGCATAGCGAGACCCTGTCCCCAAAAGACAAAAGTTAAAAAAAAAAAAAAAAGAGAGAGAGAGAGATAGGCTCTCGATATGTAGCCCAAGCTGGCTTCAGGCTTGCAGGGATCCTCCTGCCTCAGCCTCTGGAGTTCTGGGATTATACATGTGAGCCACCATAACTGGATCTTAGCACTTCTGGCACTATGGCAGCCTCTAGGGGTACATGTTGTGCCCAGGGGTAGGGCCAGGGACATTGTGGCATGATGCTGCTGTGAGGTGCTGTGTTGAGACTCGAGCATCTCTTTGAAGAACCTAATGACTCCATCATCCCATTTTAAAGCTGAGGAAACTGAGGCTCAGAGAGGGGCAGAGAATCAGACCACCCTCCCCTACTCTATAACTTTGGTTCTGTTCCTTGCACTTCTGGTTTCATCCTTCCCTTGCTGTTCTCTCCACCAGAAAAACTCTGGGCTGCCTCAGTTTCTCCTGGCCACAGCTCACCCATCTGAGTTCTCCATCTCTGTCCGAGGAGCCTCCCACGCCTCAGAGCCCCTTTTCCCACCCGGCAATGGCCACCACCAGCATCCCTGTTTGTTCTTCTGTCCCCAGGGAGGTTCTGCTCTGCACAACAGCAGGAACTATTCCTCCACACTCGTCCCTGTGTTCCCACCGGCAGTCACAGTCCCTGACAGCTAGCAATGGATACGGAATACATGAATGTCCAAGGCCACCAGTTGTGTCTTTTTTTTTTTTTGTCTTTTTGAGACAGGGTCTCACTATGCAGTTCAGGCTGGCCTTGAGCTCACTTTATAGCCAGGCTGGTCTCGAACTCACAACGATCTTCCTTTCCTGCCTCAGCCTCCCGAGTGCTGGGATTAGTTTTCGTGCCTTGCTTTTCTCGACCTTTGTTTAGCCAACTCCTATTCATCTGTCAGGGCCCAGTGGAAACCTCTCCTTTTCTCTGAGCCCTGGGGGTGGTAGATTCCATTTTCTTAGTCTTTTCCCTCTGTCACACTGTAATCACCAAGAGCACCTGGAGCTGGTTTAACATTGAGAGCTCAGAATCCAGAAGTCATTCAGCTATATCTGGAAAAGATGAGCGAACGGCCAGGCGTGATGGCGCACACCTGTAATCTCAGCGCTCTGGAGGTTGAGCAGAAGGATCGGTATGAATTCCAGGACAGTGAGGGCTGATCACAGTGTAGGCTACATAGTGAGTTCAAGGCCAGCCCAGATTACAGAGCGAGACCTTGTTTCAGAAAAATAATCAGAAATAGAGCTGGAGGAGGTGGCACATGCCTATAATCCCAGCACTGGGGAGGCTGAGGCAGGAGGATCGTTGAGAGTTCGAGACCAGCCTGGGCTACAAAGTGAGCTCAAGGCCAGCCTGAGCTGCACATAGAGACCCTGTCTCAAAAAGATTAAAAAAAAAAAAAAATCAGAAAAAGATAAATAGCTGAGCCAGAAGCACGCACAGTTGTTACTGTCAGGATGGGAGTGGCACGTCGGATAGAGGGTACACCTGCATCTCCCCAATGCCATCTACTGTCCCCTCCACTCTCCCCTCGGTAAGGCAGCCATCCCTGCTATATTACCCTTCTCCTGGGGTCTCAATGGTCTGCCCATCTGGGGCAGCTTGGATTTGCACAACCCCATCTGACCAGCAGCCCTCGGGGCAGTCGTGCCACATCCCCATCCTGGCCCTGACCCCTCCGATCTCAGCTCAACGTCACAAAGGCCCCTGCTCCGATCATTTTTGCGGGATGATAGGGCTCTGCTACCACATACAGTGGCAGGGGGCTGGACATGAACGTTCACCAGGCCCCAGCCGAGCCTGTGGAAAAAGCGATCCCGCCAAGTAGGCCTTGGTTGCTATGGCGACGACGACTCCTCGCACCACTTCCGGAGCAGGGTAGCGCATGCGCACAACGTACTGCAGGTTTTGAGGCTCCTTTCTTCTCCCTCACCTGGGTGCCCGACGGTCCCTGCGTGTGACGTCCTGGAGGAAGGCGTTCCCACGCGTCGTGATTGGTTCTAAAAGCGCGCCAACCACAGGCCGGGCACGCACTAAACTACACCTACTACACCTCCGGGCCTTCTTAAAATCCGGAGATGGGGTCTCGCTAAATTTCTTAGGCTGGCCTGGAACCTGCGAATTTCCTGCTTTCCTTCTTTCCACTTTTTTTTTTTTTTTTTTTGAGACAGGGTCTTACCATGTAGTTCAGGCTGGTTTTAAACTCACTATGTGGCCCAGTCTGGCCTTGAACTCTCAGTGATCTCCTGCCTCAGCCTCCCTATTGCTGGAGTTACGGGTGTGGGTCACGACCCACGGCTGCTTTCGCTTTTCAGGTAGCTGAGATTAAAGTCCTGTGAGTTATTTATCTCAGATTGGCTTGGGTTTGAAAAAAGATGGGTGCCCTGGGATGTGACAGTTTTTTGTGTGTGGGGGGGGTACTGTAGCTCAAGCCGAGGCGTGCTTTTCTACTGAGCTACATCCTCAGCTTCATTTACTTATTTATTTATTTTTGAGACAGGGGCCCACTATGTGGGCCAGGCTGGCCTTGCACTCATTATGTAGCCCAGGTTGGCCTTGAGCTCCTAGTTATCCTCCTGCCTCAGCTCCCAGTCCCAGTGCTGGGATTACAGGCGTGCACCACCACGCCCAGCTCCCTTTTATTTTTTGAGATAGTCTCGCTAAAGTGCCCAGGCGGGATTTGAATTTGCGATTCTCCTGCCTCAGCCTCCCTCAGTGCTGGGATTACAGATGTAAGCCACCAAACCCGACTCCTAAATGACAGCGGCGAGTGAAACACAACCGCAAAGGAGGTTGCCACGGTGACGCGACCCGCGAAGTTTAACTTCCGGGTTAGGAGGCGGCACAGGCGCGGAAGGGAGCAGCGAAGTCCCACTTCCGTGTAGTTTTTCCCAGGGCCCGGAGCGGGAGGTGTGCGGGGTCCTAGGTTAGGACCTGAGACCCAGCGCCCCGAGAGCGGCTCCCCCGGACTGTGGGCGCGGATCCCGGAGCAAACGGAAAGAATCAGGATCGCCGCGGACGCGAGCGACTGAGTGTTGTCAATGGCGACCCTAGTGAGTATGAATGAGGCAGGGCTCGCGATCCCCGCCGCTGCCCGGCGGCCCCTCCTCACGCGACCTTCCGCCTCGCCTCTCCGCAGGGCCCCGGCAGCCAGAACGTCACCGAGTATGTCGTGCGAGTTCCCAAGTAAGTCCCCGGCCCCAGCTCCCACGCCCAGCCCAATTACAGCGTGCCGGAGCTGGGGACGAGGGGGTCCCAGCTCCGCGGTGCTTCCCCGGGCAGGGCTGGAGCTCAGGCGTCACCGCCGAGTCACGCAGCGGCTCAGCGCCCTGGATCCCTTGTCGCCTCGCTAAGCAACTGTTACTACCGGTCGCCATCTGCAACTGGGTCCGCTTTCAGCTCGCCAGTCCTTTGCGCGTGGCTTCCCCGCGCCGGGATTGCAGCTCTGTCCGACCCCAGCTGTCATGCCGCTGGGCGGGTTAAAAAAAAATTTTTTTTTGATTTGTTTTGCTTTGTTGTCTTTATGAGATGGGATTCTACTATGCAGTTCAGGCTGGCCTTGAACTCACTTTGTGGCCCCAGCTGGCCCCGAATTCACAGCGATCCTGCTGCCTCCTGCCTGCTGCCTCCGGAGAGCATGGGGTTACAGGCGTGCACACTGCACCTGGCCAAAATTTTTTTTAAATTGTTGCTGATTGTTAGTACTGAGGGGTGTACCCAGGGCCTTCGCACTGTGCTACATCCTCAGCCCTTCACCCCACCTTTTTTTTTTTTTTTTAAATTTGAGACAGGGTCTTGCCAAGTCACTGAGTTGCCCAGGCTGGACTCAAACTTGTGATCCTCCTGCCTCAGCTTCCCGGTGCTGGGATGATAGGTGTGCACCACTACACAGCTAGGTGGATGCTTACTGGTCATGCAAAACCCAGTGTGAAGCTGGGCCTAGTGGTGCACACCTGACATCCCAGTGCTTGGGTTGAGGCAGGAGGATGGCTGTGAGTACCAGGCCAGACTAAATTACAGAGCGAGACTCTTGTCTCAAAAGACGGAAACAAAAGCAGTTCAAGTACTTTCCTTTTCCAGGAAGCACTGCCTGCCTGCCTTCCCTCCTCCCCAGGGCAGGTCTCAGTAATCCACACATCTCAAGTTCTTCCAGCTCTTCTGCCCTTCTTCTCTATCTGGTGGAAATAAATGGGGATGTGGCTTCCCTGAGAACCTTAGAGTCTTTTCTGAGTCCCTTGCGTGGCCCAGCACAAAGGACTGAACCAGTGTGGGTTTACTGAATGAATAATTGACTGATTCATCACTACTTCTTCTTGGTTACTCCAGGAACACAACCAAAAAGTATAATATAATGGCTTTCAATGCGGCCGATAAAGTGAATTTCGCTACGTGGAATCAGGTAGGTCTCTGGTTTGCGGGTCTGGGAGGGAAGCGGTTGAGAGAACCTGACCCTGGACTTGGTGATTGTAGTAGTTACTCAGCCGTGGTAGTGACTAAGGTGAAGCTTCCTCTGCCGTCCCCAAAGGGACGTAACAGGACAGTGAAGGCCCCCGCCATGCTGCTAGCGGTGGTGTTAGGCCCCAAGGTGGTCTTCTCCTTAAGCGAGAACAGTCAAGTGTGGGGCACAGAGGTGCACACCTGAAATCCCAGCAATCAGGAGGCCGAGGCAGGATGAGCAACTTAGTAAGACCCTGTCCCAAAAATAAAAAAAGGTTTGGGGTGGGGCTGGGGATGTGGCTCAGTGGTAGAGCTCTTGACTTGCATGCAGAAGGCCCTGGGTTAGATCCCTAGCACCACATACATAAAAAAAAAAAAAAAAAGAAAAAACAATAATAATAATAAATAAATAAATTTTTTTTAAAAAAAGGTTTGGGGATGGAGCTCAGTGCAAAGGCCCTGAGTTCACCTCCAAGTTCTACAAAAAAGGGACAGTTTGAAATTATGCCCACTGTGGGGGATGCTGGGCCGAGATTTGCCTGGGCGGGAAAGTGGCCTGAGCCGGGAGCACCACCCTGTGGGGCTCTCAGAGCAGCTACTGGTCCGGCTCTCGAAGGCACTGTAGAGCTGATGAAGGGCTTTCAGCTGGGAGATGGCAGAGTGGCCCGTCCGCCGTGGTGGAGCCTGGGCTGGGGCTGGCTGTGCCGCCGAGGTGCGCGATGACGGGCTGGGAAAGAGGAGGACTGGCACGGGGAGGACAAGGTTAAGGGTGCTGGCCAGCCCCGGGGGCTCTGCCTACAGGGTGTGTGGACAGACTGGACGTAGCGGGCTGAGGGGAAGAGAGGAAGTGCAGACGATGCCATCTGTCGCGCGTCTCCCTTGTCTGCAGTCTGCCTTCCCATGGCTTCAGCCACCTACGGTCAGCTGCACCCCAGAACTATCCCACGCAAAAGTCTGGGTTTAAGCAGCACCTCACTGCTAGAATCCCTGCTCTGCTGAGTGTCCTCCGCACCCTGCCTGGGGCGGGAATGATCCGTCCCTTTGTCCAGCACTCCCGCTCCCTGCCGCAGAAGCCTCTCGGTTCTCAGCTCAGCCGTGCTGGTGTCCCAGTGCTTGTGTCCACGGGACCCACGACTGAGTAATGGCTCCAGAGCTCAGAGCAGTGATGTTGGAAACTCGGATGGGCCACAGAGAAGCTGCCAAGTGCTTTTCTACTTTTTGTGTGTGACAGGGTCTCACTAGATCGTCTAGGCTGGCCTTGAACTCACTATGTAGCCTAGGCTGGCTTCAGACTCATGGCGATCCTCCTGCCTCAGCCTCCTGAGTACTCAGATTATAGAGTTCTGTTTTACTGTTAGTTGTTTTGTCCCAAAGTCACTGTACCTAACCCACCCGTAGCTAGCATCCTGCACCCCTTTGCCTAGCAGGAAGTGGGTTCGAGTGTCTGGGGCGCAGCATAGGGAGGTGAAGAGGCTTCCTAATGAGAGGGTTGCAGCCCAGGGAAAGGTGGGGCCCTGACAGGTTTCTCCTTGTGCTCTCTTAGGCCCGGCTGGAGCGGGATTTGAGCAACAAGAAAATTTACCAGGAGGAGGAGATGCCCGAGTCGGGCGCAGGCAGCGAGTTCAACCGGAAGCTGCGGGAGGAGGCCCGCCGCAAGAAGTACGGCATTGTCCTCAAGGAGTTCCGGCCCGAGGACCAGCCCTGGCTGCTCCGCGTCAACGGAAAGTCGGGCAGGAAGTAAGCGGTGACGGAGAAAGGTGCCGCCCTGAGGACCACAGGGCCCAGCCCACGCCTGCTGTCAGCCACACGCTTGGTGGGGGGTCCTCCCTGAGCCTCGGTTCCCCAGCTGTGCAGCAGGCACGCCAGCACTGCCTCCTCTTATTTATTTGTTGCGGTACGGGGGATTGAACCCAGGGCCTTCGCGCAGAGCCACACCTCCAGCCCTTTCCTTCTGGGACCAGGTCTCACTAAGTTGGTCAGTTATTCAGGCCGTGCCTGATCCTCCTGCCTCAGCTTCCCAGAGGGCTGGTGTGACAGGTGTATACCACAGCCCCTGGCTCCCTCATTTCAGGGTTTTTATTTTTATTTGTTTGTTCATTTGTTGGTGTTTTGAGACAAGAGTCTCACTCAGGTTGGCCTTGAAGTCGCTGTGTAGCGCAGGCTGGCCTGGAACTCTGGGCAGTCCTCCTGTCTGGGGTACTGAGGATTTAAGCCTGGGCCTTCACACTGAGGTACATATGCAGCTCATTTTAAATTTTTGGTTTTTTAATATTATTACTATTATCATCATCATTTTTTTTTTTTTTTTGTACTGGGGGTCGAACTCAGGGCCTCGCCTCGTGCTTGGCAGGCAGACTCCGTGCTGCCGAGCTATACCCTGGCCCTCAGCATCATTTTGAGACAGGGTCTGGCAAAGTCAGTAAGTTGCCCAGGCAGGGCCGGAACTTGCCATCTCCCAGCCGACAGAGTGCAGGCAGCAGCAGTGTGTGACGCCATACCAGGCCGTGGGAGTAGGGGGAGCTCGGTGCCTTCGGAAGAAGTTGGTGTGGGCACTCTTGGGTCACCCCATTGGAGGGGCGGCCTTTGGGCAGAGTGGAAGCACTGAGGTCAGGGCCGTGAGAGCATTCCAGGCAGACTGCGTGACAGTGACAGCTCAGGACAGGAGGTACGAGGAGGCAGCGAGCCCCCTGGGAGCCTTGAAGTTGCTAAGCCAGGCTAGGCACCTGGAGCAAGACTGCAAATGGGCACGGTGTGGTGGTGCACACCTGTAATCGCGGCACAGTGGGAGGCTGAGACAGGAGGATCTCAAGTTTGAGTTCCAGCCAGAGAATTTAGTGAGACCTTGTCTCAAAAAATAAAAATGCCTCTAGACATAGCTCAGTGCGAAGGCCCTGAATTCAATCCCCAGGACTGGGAGAACCAGACAGACAAGACTGCCTGGATTTGGGGCAGCAGCAGGTTGAGGTGCAGACCGCATGGAGCCTGGGCAGCTGTTTGGACTCCAGGAAGCAGCAGCCTGGGTTGAGTCCACGGAGGGTCGGGCCGTCCTGTCCCATCCCCCACCCGCCTGGCCCCAGGCTGGCTCCCAGCAGCAGCCCGTGGCCCGTGGCGTCTGAAGTGGTCTTGGCACACAGCTACTTGCTCAGCTCCGAGGGGCACAGCTGGGCCTGCCCCAGGCCTCCCTGTCACTCGCTGTACCCAGGCGGGCTCTGAGGAGGAGGCAGGTGAGGGGGACAGGCTGGACCAGGCGCTGCTGTGACCTGACCTCGGCTCCCTACAGGTTCAAGGGCATCAAGAAGGGCGGCGTGACAGAGAACACGTCCTACTACATCTTCACCCAGTGCCCTGACGGGGCCTTCGAGGCCTTCCCCGTGCACAACTGGTACAACTTCACGCCGCTGGCCCGGCACCGCACGCTCACCGCCGAGGAGGCCGAGGAGGAGTGGGAGAGGTGAGTCGTGCGGGTGGGCAGGCAGGGCAGGAAGTGGGTGCGGCCGTGGGTGCGGCCCTGCTGCAGGGCAGGCCAGTGCCAGGAGCAGGCGCACACAGTGACCAAGGCTCTCAGGCCAGGGCGGCGGCCGCAGGGTGGCCCAGCTGAGCTCCTGCAGGCGGGAGGCAGCCCTGCAGGATTGCCGCCCTGGCCAGTCCGTGCCACATGGGACAGTGCGGAGCTGTAGGGGAGACGTCTAGAGGCAGCCCCTGGAGGTGGAACTAGGTGGGTACAATTACGAGGCCCAGGGACGCAGGGTGAGGGGCCAGAGAAGAGGGATGTGGCTCGTGCCTTTATGTGCCCGTCTCAGGACGGGGCCTCCGCCATCACCGCACCGCCCTGGGCTCCATCTGTGGTTTGGGAGGGTGCTCTGGCCTCTGGGCAAGCCTGCAGAAGTGTATTTTGTCATGCCAGCTACTCAGGAGGCCGAGGCAGGAAAATCACAAGTTCAGTCCAACCTGGGCAACTTAATCACTTAGATCCTGTCTCAGAATAAAATATAAAAAGGAGCCAGGTGTGGGGGCACAGGCCTATAATTCCAGAACTTGGGAAGCTGAGGCAGGAGGAGCACTGTGAGTTTGAGGCCAGCCTGAGGTACATAGTGAGTTCAAGACCGGCCTCCAAAGAAAGAAAAGGAGCTGCAGCTATAGCTCCGTACAAAGGTTCTGGGTTTAATTCCCAACTCTGCAAAAAAATAAAAACAAATTTCATTCCATTGTACAACACTTATGAGTTTTGTACATGTGAAGTAGATAGGTATAGTCCTAATGTTTCTCATTAAATGTAGCACCAGGTTTGTTGTTTTTTTTTTTTTTTTTTTTTTTTTTTTTTTGAGACAGGGTCTCACTATGCAGTTCAGGCTGGCCTTGAGCTCACTTTGTAGCCCAGGATGGTCTCGAACTCACCACCTATGTAGCCTAGGCTGGCTTCAGACTCATGGCGATCCTCCTGCCTCAGCCTCCCGAGTGCTGGGATTACAGGTGTGGGCCACCAAGCCTGGCTGGAGACAGGGTCTTCCTGCTTAGCCCAGGCTGGCCATGAAACTTGCAGATCTCCTGGCTCATGGCTCAGCCTCCTGCGTGCTGGGATTGCAGGCCTAGGGCACCATGCCTGGCCCATGAGCAGCTTTCTCCCTGTGGTTTTGGGTGTGCTGGGGCCAGGCTGAGTCCCTGAGAAGGTCTCTGTGTGGCTCCCGCTCCCCCTGGGCGGAGGTGCAAGGCTGCCTCCCACCCGACCCTCGCCCCACAGGAGGAACAAGGTCCTGAACCACTTCAGCATCATGCAGCAGCGGCGGCTCAAGGACCAGGGCCAGGACGAGGACGAGGAGGAGAAGGAGAAGCGCAGCCGCGAGAAGCCCAGCGGGCTGCGCATCCACGACCTGGAGGACGACCTGGAGATGTCGTCGGACGACAGCGAGGCCAGCGGCGAGGAAGGTGGGCCGGGTCCCCTGCACAGGGGACTGACGGCTTAATGCCCCCGAGGCAGGCTCCATGCACCCCCTGCCCGGATGTGAGAGGCCCCCAGGGGAAGCGGGCCAAGCTGGAACGCCAGGGCTGGGCCCTCCTCAGGGTCCCCACGGGGAGGGAAACCTCAGGATCGGCCGCCGAGTGCTGGGGGGACCCTGCGCCGTGACGCCTTTCCGAGCCGTCTGGGGCGGCCTGGGCGCTGGGGACAGGTTTCCCGGCGTGCGCAGCACCAGGGCTTGGGGCGCGGGCTGCCCGGGGAGGGGCCGCCACCGAGGCCCCTGGACGTCGGGCCACCCCGGAACCGGGAAGGCAGCGAGAGTCCGCAGCCCCACCTCGCTGTGCTCCCTCCCCTCGCCAGGCAGCAGAGCCCCCAAGACCAAGAAGAAGGCGCCGCTGACCAAGGCGGGCAGGAAGAAGAAGAAGAAGAAGAAGGGCTCGGACGATGAGGCCTTTGAGGACAGCGACGACGGAGACTTCGAGGGCCAGGAGGTCGACTACATGTCCGACGGCTCCAGGTAAGGCCAGCGGGAGGCGGGCGCGAGGCCCCGGCCCAGCCGGCGTCGGACGCCCGTGCCCACCCGCTCCGCCTCTGCC
>NW_004955495.1:3215929-3223560 GCF_000276665.1 Chinchilla lanigera
CGGCCCAGGTGTGGACGAGCAGAGCGAGAGCAGCGAGGAGAGTGGGGAGGAGAAGCCGGCCGCCGCGGCTGAGGAGGACAAGGAGGAGGAGGAGGAGAAGAAGGCCGCCGCCCCGCAGGAGAAGAAGCGCCGGAAAGGTGGGCCGCCGGTGGGTGATGGAGCCGAGGGCGGGCGCAGGTGTCCCCTCTGCGCCGCTGTCCTGACCCGAAGCCCTCGGTCCCCGCAGACAGCAGCGACGAGTCCGACAGCTCCGAGGAGAGCGACATCGACAGCGAGGCCTCCTCTGCCCTCTTCATGGCGGTGAGGCGTGGCCTAGGCGCAGGGCGGTGTGGGGGGCTGGCAGGTGGGGCCCGGCTCCAGACTCACCCCCAGTCCCGCCTCTGCAGAAGAAGAAGACGCCGCCCAAGCGGGAGCGGAAGCCCTCGGGAGGCAGCTCACGGGGAAACAGCCGCCCCAGCTCCCCCAGCGGGGAGGGCGGCAGCACCTCCTCCACCCTGCGGGCTGCTGCCAGCAAACTGGAGCAAGGTGAGCCCGGGCCCCTGTCCTCCTGAGCCCTTTGTGCCGGTGATCCTGCCCGCGCCTGCCCAAAGGCCCCACCTGCCACCCGAGCCAGGCACAGTGGCACACACTTCTCATCCCAGTGTTCTGGGAGGCTGAGGCAGGAGGATCTAAGTTCGAGCCTAGACTGGGCAACTTAATGAGATCCTGCCTCAAAATTTAAAAAATAAAGAAAAAAGCTGGGGACATAGCTCAGTGCAAAGGCCCAGGGTTGGATCTGCAGTACAGAAGCAAAAGGAAGAGACTCAGCCCTGAGCCTCCCCAACAGGGAAGCGGACAAGCGAGACGCCAGCAGCCAAGCGGCTGCGGCTGGACGCGGGGCCCCAGAGCCTTTCCGGGAAGTCAACCCCACAGCCGCCTTCCGGAAAGTCCACACCCAGCGGCGGGTAAGTCCGCGGGACGGCGGCGGGGTGGGGGTGAGGGGGCCAGCACCCCAGGGGCCGTGGGTGACCTCTGCCCCACGCCCCTCAGTGACGTGCAGGTGACCGAGGACGCCGTGCGGCGCTACCTGACCCGGAAGCCCATGACTACCAAGGACCTGCTGAAGAAGTTCCAGACCAAGAAGACGGGGCTGAGCAGCGAGCAGACGGTGAACGTGCTGGCCCAGATCCTGAAGCGCCTCAACCCTGAGCGGAAGATGGTCAACGACAAGATGCACTTCTCCCTCAAGGAGTGAGGCCCCGGCCCCCGATAGACAACCGCGCACCCACGCCGCCTGGCTCCGTGTTCCTCGCCGCCTCTGCCCTCAGCCCCCCTTCTCCCCATTCTGTCGTTCATTTGCCTCGGGGCCGGGTGCCTGGGAGGCCCCCTCTGCTCTGTCCCCTTGCGGAGTCCCCGCCAGGTAAGGGATGCCGCACCGACGCCCTGCTCCCCTCGGCCGGGAGCCCAGGACTATCTACCGCATAACCGCTTATAAACTTAGTTTCAGCAACTCCGTTATCATTTGCCCAAAGTTATCCTTGCGTCTGTTTCAGATTGATTGTCTGGCTAGTGTTTTCTCCTTTACATTTTTTATCCTTTTATTTTGGTACCTAGAATCAAACTTAGGACCTTGCACTCGCCAGTCAGGGGCTTGTGCTGCTGAGCTACGTCCCCAGCCCCATTTTTTCTTTTTGAGACAAGGTCTCCCTGTGTAGCCCAGGCTGGCTTTGAGCTTGCTGTCCTGCTGCCTCAGCCTCCCAGAGTGCTGGGATTATAGGCATTCACATCCTGACTGGCTCCCTTTCACATTTTTGCATTTACTTTGAGCATGCTTATCGTACAGTCTGTTAGACACGTCTAGAATCAAGCTTACCAGCATCCTGCCATGCCCGCCGCTGCCCCACCCCGTAGGTGATTTCCTGGCTTCGGTATTCGGGGTGGGTGCTCGGCAGACTCCCAGCTGTCTGCTTTGCTGATAAGTCCTCCAGACGGTATCCCTTTGGCTCTGCCAGCCACCTGCACCCGTCTCCCTGTTTCTTAGCTCGGGGGCTCTGTCCCCATACAGCTGCCAGAGCCCATAGCCTCGGTGCTGGCATTGGCTCGTGGGCCCCATTTTGTGTCCCCCAGAGATGTCGCTAGGGTTCTGCTCACCCCTGGCCAAGCTGACGATCCCTTTATCAACATCTCGAGGCGTTCTTGAGAAAGGCTGTTTCAAGGTCCTGGGTGGTAACGTGGCCAGGAATGGAACTGGGCGTCAGCACCCCTTTGAACCTGGGCCCCAAGCACTGGGGCCAAAGGCAGGATGTGGAGCTTCCATCCTGCCACGGCTGGAAATTATGGTGGGAAACTTCCCCACCCAGTGCCACGCGCTGGCTGAGCGGGATGCCTGGGATGTCAGGCTAATTCCGAGGAGTGTCCCTGCCCGGCCTCTTTGGGGGCTGGAGAGCAGCTCGCACTCCTGGCCACCAGAGCTGAGCCCTGCTGTCCCTGCCACGTGGACCTCAGTCTAGGTCTCTGCACCAGGAAGATGGGCAGCGTAGCCAAGAGTTAGGAGCAGGTTCTTGCATTTGGGGGGGACCTGGGTTCAAAACCCAGGTCTGTTAGCCTACTTTGTTGTCTCTTTGAGACAGGGTCTCAGGGCGGGAATATAGCACAATGGTATAAGCGCCTGCCTGGCAAGCGCAAGGTCTTGAGTTTGATAACCGGTACCAAAAAAAACAAAAACAACCAAAAAAACAACTCTCGCAGATGGTCTTGCTATGCAGTTCAGGCTGGCCTTGAGCTCACTTTGTAGCCCAGGCTGGTCTCAAACTTGCAATGATCCTCCTGCCTCAGCCTCCCGAGTGCTGGGATTGCAGGCATGCGCCACCACACCCGGCTTTCAGAGTAATCTGAGTAAGTACCAGAACAAGCGCCACCAAAACATCCCCTGGAGTTCATGGTCTTCCAGGACAGAAAGCCAGTGACCACCCTGGTGCTGGCTACTTGGTACTCTCGGGTGAAGCTCCTTGGGACACATTACCTCTTGTGCACACAGGGTCAGACACCTGCTGAGACACACAGCAAACGAGCTCTTTGTATTCCTTGGCCTCAGAAGCTTTCAGGCCCAGTGCAGGGGTGCACACCTGGGATCCTAGCGACTCAGGAGGCCAAGACAGGAGGATCTTGAGTTGGAGACCAGTCTGGGCAACTTACTTAGCAACATGCTGTCTCAAAACAAAAGGGTTGGGGAGCGGCTTCGTGGTAGTGTTTGCCTGTTGTGTATTACCCCTAGTATTACAAAAACACACTTTTGCCAGGCTGGTGACTCATGCCTTTAATCACAGCACTCCCGACGCTGAGGCAGGAGCATTGTCCCAAGTTTGAGGCCAGCCTGAACTATGTAACAACTCTGTCTCAAAAAAAAAAAAACAACAAACCATATACACATACACACAAATCCAGTTTGTAACCCCAGCTACCTGAGAAGCTGAGGGAAGACAGCAGGTCTGAGGCTGGTCTGAGTAACAGGAAGACCTTGTCTCAATAACAAGACGGGGCTGGAGCTTCCCACGCATGCACAAGGCTCTGGGTTCCATCCCCAGCACTGAAATAAGCAAAGCTGTGGTCAGCTTTTCAGTGCAGGGACTGCACTAAACCCTTGGTGCTCTCCAAGTCATACCAGGCCACAATCGCACCTTGCCTCAACCTGCCCTGGCCCCATCTGCGCATGATGGGTCTCAGCCTCCCCTCGGCCCTGATGCTCTCGGACCCCAGGATGAAGCCCCAGCCGAGGGGTCCTGGGCTGACACTCCAGAGAGTCCCTGGCCCCGTGTCCCCAGGCCTGGCTGTCCCCCAGCCTCTCCCGCTTCCTGTTTTGATGCTGGCTCAGCCAGGCCCGGAGACGGGCATGATGGTTTAATCCCCGCTACCTCAGCACCTGCCAAGCTGCTCTTCCCAGCGTCTGCCCCACCCGGCACCCACGGGGGCCCTGGGTCCCTGCTCCTGCCTTCATGGGTTGGGACCCTTCCAGACAGCAGGTGGGGTGGGGACACAGGTCATCCACCCAGGCTTGGCTCTGGCTGCCTGCATGACTCGTAAATCAGGGGGCGTCAGAAACGGGTCTGTGGAATGTCTGGCCTGGGCGTGGTGGGATGAGCCCTTAACTCTTAAGGATGGGGTGTGAGGCAGGAGGAGACCATCCTCGGGCCTGAGAACCGGGGGACACACTCCATGGGGACACGCTGTCCTGCCGGTGGGACCAGCAGTGAAGAGGTCAGTGCCCCCGCCCCCACAGGCAGGGGATAAATTCAGAGCCGGGCTCCCTCAGCCTCAGGACCCGCTTGTCACCATGGCCACAGGGAGAGTCCTGCTGGCTTTGCTGCTGCTCCTGTCACTGCGGCTGGGCCTCGGCTGGGGCCCTGGGGCCCGAGATGCTCTGGTGGCGGAGGGAGAGTTCTTGCCCGAGCAGAAAGCCGAGGCTGGAGGGACCGGGAGGCCAGCGCTGGGTAAGGGCCCCAGGAAAGCCCAAGCAACCTCCAACTCCCTCCTGCCGGGCCCCGCCTTTGTCAGCGTCCTTTTTCTCTCCAGGGGCCCGAGACTCCCATGGCCGCCTGCGCAGAGCCCCTGGCAGCCCGTGCCAGCTGTGGAGCCTGACGCTGCCCGTGGCGGAGCTGGGCCTGGGCTACGCCTCAGAGGAGAAGGTCACCTTCCGCTACTGCGCCGGCAGCTGTCCCCGCGGCGCCCGTACCCAGCACGGCCTGACGCTGGCCCGACTGCGGGGCCGGGGCCAGGCCCACGGTGGACCCTGCTGCCGGCCCACCCGCTACGCTGACGTGGCCTTCCTGGACGAGCGTCACCGCTGGCAGCGGCTGCCCCAGCTCTCGGCTGCTGCCTGTGGCTGCGGCGGCTGAGTGCGCAGGCCGGTGCCCTGCAGCCCCAGGCACCAAGCAGCTACAGCGCTTGCAGGGCTCGGCGGCTTCTTTCCGGGAGCCCAGGCGCAGGAGGCCAAGGCGGGGAGGTGGGCCGGCGCAATAAAGAACTGCTTTCCTGGCCCTCTGACTGTGCTGCCCCTGGGGCTCCCCTCCAGCAGGCCGGACAGCTGGCTTGTCTGTTCAGCTTTATTCACAGATCCGGTGTCTGGGAGAGGCTGGAGGTCAGCAGGCTGGGGGTAGCCGTCCTGGCCCCACCCCCTCGGGGACAGAGCGGCAGATCACAGAGATGCGTCGACCCCGGGGAACCCGACGCTCCCCAAAAAATGATTCTTCGTCTCGGAGAATCTCATGGGAGAAATCGTAACGGGCCGAGTCCCTGCAGATAAAAAGACAGGCTCTGAGGGGGAGGGCCGGGAGCAGCGCCGCTCCAGGCAGATCGCGTCCCAGTCCCTCCGCCCCCACGCCTGCCTGGGTGTGGTGCGGGTGGTGAGGGCCAAACGAGAGGGGGCCCAAGTGCCAGCGGGTGTCCTGCACATGCCGGGGTGGCAGTGTCCTGAGCTCCGCTGTACCTTAGTATATAGAGGGAGCCAGGCTCCAGCAGGAGTTCCAGCCACTGCCCTGGCTCCTGGGTGTGCACCAGCCGCATTACACTTGGAGACAGGAGGGACAGGCCGGCGATGGTGGCTCCACAGAACTGGAAGAGGGCCGCAGTGCTGGGTCAGGCTCCAGCCCACTCTGCCCACACCCGGCTGGGAGCTCCGGGGCAACAGCTTCTGCTCACCTTGACGCTGTCCACGTGGGGCTTGATGTAGCCCCGAGGCTCCAGGTCTAGCACGTGGATTGGAGACAGCAGAGTTTCCCCAGGGCCAAAGGCGGCCACTTGTACGCGCTGCAGGATGGCCCGGCTGGCCTCTGACCAGCGGGACTTCTCTGTCTCCCGAAAGCCGTGGATGGCCTGCACGGAGAGGGCCGGTCAAGCTGGGGGAAACGGAAACTGCAGCACGGAGGGCAGGGTTTCCCAGCATGCCCCTGCTCTCAACTCACAATGCCACCTCTAACCCAGCCCCGCCACGACTCTGACCCTGGCCAGGTCTCAGATCCACACTGAGACCCCTACCCAGCCCCCACGAGGTCTGAACTCAGGCTCCAGTTCCCATCCCCAATGCTGGTCCCTCCCCAATACTCACTCGTCTCAGCCTCTGCCCTTAACTGATCCCACCCACGACCCCAGGCTGCAAGCAACCGCTGCCATCTCGTTCCACACCCGTGTCTGTTCCTAAACTTGGTCCCCAAACACTCCTGGACTCCCGATCCTGCTCCGGTTATATACGGCCCAGGCCTCATACCAAAGCGCTGTCTGCCCGCATCCCCCAGAAGGACTCCCTTTCTCGGGACACATTCCCAGCCCCGCCCCTCACAGCCCCGCCCCTCACAGCCCCGCCCCTCACAGCCCCGCCCCTCACAGCCCCGCCCACACGCCCAGGTTACGACACCGCCCGAGGCCCCGGCCCCGCCCCCACAACCCCGCCCACACGCCCAGGTTCCGACACCGCCCGAGCAAGGCCCCGCCCAGGCCCCGCCCCACGGCCTCACCGCGTCCCAGTGATCATATTCGTAGCGGCGACGTCGAAGCACCGGTTCCAGCTCGCGGCTCAGCGTCTCCTCCTCGTCCTTGCTCAGGAAGCCGGGACGCACCACGGCCGCGTCCTTCAGGCGGCTCAGCAACGCGGAGCCCGAGCCCCGCACCCAGCCCGACCCTGGCAGCGTCCGCAGAGCCAGCCTCCCACTCCCGGCCATAACCCCGAGGCCGGGTCGTGAAAGAGGACCGGGTCAGGGCCACGTCAGTTATTGGCTAAGGCCTCGCCGGGTCCCTCCAGCGATTGGCTTCACTTAGAGTCCCGCCTATCGCTCAAAGCTATTGGTCGTTGATCGGCTCGCTCTCTCGAGCTATTGGCTCCCCCTGAGCCCGCCACCGCTCCCGAACTATTGGGCTTCAGCAACCACAGCAGCTCAGATTATTGGCTGTACCGCAAATCCATCTGCAGTCCGACCCTAGCCCCGCCCTTTTATCAGCAGTGGGAATAGGTCCAGTTCAGCTAGGTGAAGACCTGGTATAGGGGTAAGGGAAGGGTAGGTCCGAGGTCAGCGGTCATAGGAGGATTTGGGCCAAGGTTGTGGAATTGGCTAGCGTTACAGATGAAGCAAACGGTCAGGGTGCGATCGACGGCATCAAGGCCATGATTATGGGGTGTCACCAAGTTTGAAGAATTAGGGTTAAGATGAAAGGTCAATGCCAGGCAGGCCAGGTTTGGCAGCACACGCTTGTCATCCCAGCACGGGATGGCTGAGGCAGGAGGATCGCTGTGAGTTTGAGAACAGCGTGGGCTACATAGTTTAAGGCCAGCCTGAACTACATGATGAGACACTGTCTCAAAAAACAAAACAAAATCAATGCGAGGCATCATCCATTTCCTCTTCTCAGCAAGTACAGTACTGGGTTTTGTTGTTTTGTAAAGTCATTTACTTATTTTTTAGCACGAAGATTGAACCCTGGGCCTCGCACATGCTAGGCACGCCCTGTACCCTTGTGCCCCTCCCTTCCCTGCTCCTGTTATTTTGAGGCTGTCTAGAAAAATTGCCCGGGTGGCCTTGAATTTGTCAATCCCCAAGTGCTGGGATCACCGGTGTGCGCCTGCACACCGGGCTTACATGACCACTCCTTCACAGGCTTCTCTATTA
>NW_004955495.1:3223700-3226041 GCF_000276665.1 Chinchilla lanigera
TTGAGCTCACTTTGTAGCCCAGGCTGGTCTCGAGCTCTCAATGATCCTCCTGCCTCAGCCTCCCGAGTGCTGGGATTACAGGCGTGCGCCACCACTTCCAGCCGCAGCCTTCTCTCTTGCTGGTTTGTTTCCTTCTGATTCCTTCTGGACCACTGCAGCCTGGTTTTGGGCCCCGAGCCTCAAACCAGCTGTGATTTAAGGCCACAGAGGCAGCCACGGGGCCCCTCCAGCAGACAGGTCTGTGTGATCATGGATGCATCCACACGCCCATGGAGCTAGCATTTTCATTTGACTGTGCTCCTGCCACCATATGGGAAAAGCAGGATGCATCTTAAATTGCTTCTGACCCATGCCAACCTCCTGTTCCCCTTCAGCTCCACACTGCAGGAAATAGCTCTCCACTTGCCTAGCTGTGTTGCACCAACAGCCTAGCTTCTGGTTTTGAGACAAGGTCCCACTATGTAGTTTAGGCTGGCCTTGAATTCACACGATCTTCCTGCCTCAGCCTCCCAGGGGCTGGGATTACAGGCAAGTGCCACCATGCCTGGCCAGTAGCTTGGTTTCTCTTGGCAGCACTGGGGATGGAACCCAGGGCCTTTGCACTGAGTTACATCCCCAGCCCTTTTTCATTTAAGCCAGGATCTCACTAAATTCCCCAGGTGGGGCTCAAACTTGTGATCCTCCTTCCCCAGCCTCCCAGAGTGCTGGGATAACATGACAACTTGGTTCTACAGACTGTTTTATCTCACATCTCAACAGCAGACCAGGGCTAGAGTCCTTCTCCTCAAAGCGCTGCATGGCTCGCTTCCCTCCTTAACACGATCTCTAACTCCAGCACCCCCTCAGCCCTTCCACGCTGGCCCAGTCTCCACCCCTCATGCCCTCCCGCCCCCACTGGGCAAAGGCCTGCTGCAGTCCCTTTGCACTGGCTGTGCCCACTGCCTGGACTGCTGTTTCCCTTGTGTACCAACTTGGATGCCCCCGACTCCTGAGGTCCTAGCCTATCACCTGTGCCCATCACCCTGTCAGTGCAGCCCCCCGTGACCACAACACCTGCGCCATAAGACCCTCACCCGCCTGGCTCCTTCCGGACGTTCCCACTATCCACCCACAGGACGGCGCACCCTTGCACCCAGCTGTGAGGTTTTCGGTGTCGCCGCCTGGGACGCAGCTGTGCTCTGGGGCGTTGGCTGAAGGAAGGGGTGGTGCTCGGGTCTGGGAACCCACACCTCTCCCTGCTGAAACGCAGCAGCAAGCGGAGGCGCCGCAGGTGCAGAACAAGCCCTGCAAAGATTTAATTTAAATCACAGTGTCTCAGCCAGGCTGCCCCGCCTGCCCGGGCACCCCCACAGTTCCTCGAGGGCCCCTGCCAGCTCAGCAGCAAGGGGCCAGCAGGGCTGCAGCCCAGCCCCCAGTTCCCCGGAGAGGTGGTCTGGCTCTCAGGTGCTGGCCGGCGCAGGAGGCTCTGTGGGCGCGACCGTGGGCTCCTTCTGCACCAGTTCCGGCTCGTCCTCACCGTCCTGGGGCGGGTGGACCAGCACCTTGTCCAGGATGCCAAACTCCTGGGCCTCCATGGGGCTCATGTAGCGGTCCCTCTCCATCGCCGACTCTGGTGGGGGGAAGCAGAGGCAGAACACATGGCAGTAAAAGCAGAGACCGAAAGCCAGGTATAGTGGCACACACCTGTGATCCCAGCACTCGGGAGGCTGAGGCAGGAGAAGCACCAGGAGTTCAAGACCAGTCTGGGCTACATAGTGAGTTCACCGCCAACCTGAACAACACAGTGAGGCCCTGTCTCTAAAAAAAGAAAAAAGCAGAGACCAGGCCAGGCTTGGCACCTGCAAGCCCTACCTCCCAAGGGGTGCGGTCCTTGGAGGTGGGGCCTGGGGTCACGAGGGTCACACGAAGTCTAAGCCGTGATGGTGCTGGTGCCCTGCTCAGAAGGGGAAGACTACCCCGTGGGCTGAGGAGACCGTGTGAGGGCGCAGAGACAGGCAGCCACCTGCAAGCCAGCAGGTGCCTCACAGCGCCAGCCCCGTCAGCCCCCGACGCCGGCTTCCAGCCTCCAGAAACGTGAGATCAAATGTTTGGGCGACCCCGCCTGTGGTATTTCGTTTCTGCAGCCTGAGCGGAGACAGATCTTCATTCTGCCAATTCTTCCTCCTGCCACAATGGCCTTACTGTCTCTGCGCCTCAGTTTCCCCATCAGTAAAATAGCTTTTTTTTTTTTAAAGCAGTGCTAGGGATGGAACCGAGGGCCGCACATACTAAGTTAGTGTCTCCCGCTGAGTTACACCAGCCCTTACTATTTCTGCTGAACTGCCCAGGACTGGTTGCCGGG
>NW_004955495.1:3226141-3229164 GCF_000276665.1 Chinchilla lanigera
TTGCGAATTCAAGGCCAGCCTGGGCTACCAAGAGAGCTCAAGGCCAGCCTGAACTGCACAGTGAGACCCTGTCTCAAAAAGACAAAAAAAAAAAAAAAAAAAAGTTGCCCAGACTGGCCTTGAACTTGTGATCTTCCTGCCTCAGCTTTCCAGAGTGTTGGGATTACAGGTGTGCACTACTGTGCCGACCTCAAATTTTTAAACTTTTTTATGATGTGCAGTAAACACCCAGGAAAGGGACCCATCATTAATGTGCAGTGTGATGAATTTGAGGCTCAACACAACCACGTGACCAACACCCACACGGGAAGGTGGACCATCACGCCGGAACCCCTAAACCCCGCTACGGCAAGGTGTGGGGCACACAGCTGTAATTCCAGCACTAAGGGGTCTGAGATAGGAGAATCACCGTATGTTTGAGGCCAGCCTGGACTACACAGTGAGGCCCTGACTCAAAAACAAATGAACCAACCAAGCAAACAAACAAAAACAACCCTGCTGAGTCCTGTGGTTTTTTTTTGAGACAGGGTCTCACTGCAGTTTGGCTGGCCTCAAGCTCACTGTGCAGCCCAGGCTGGCCTCGAATTCACAGCGATCCTCCTGCCTCAGGCTCCTGAGTGCTGGGATCACAGGTGTGCGCAGCACGCCCAGCGAGGGCCTGCTTCTGTCACTAGTCCTCATCCCTCCTCCCGTACCCCAAGGTTACCACCGTCCTTATGGCACAAATCAGCTGTGCCAGTACAGGGGATGAAACTCAGGGTCTTTGCACTGAGCGGAATCCCCAGACCTTTTTTTTTGGATTTTCTCTGGTACCGGGAACTGAACTCACGACCTTGCGCTTGCCAGGCAGGCACTTTTGCCGCTGAGCTAAATCCCCAGCCCCTCCCCAGACCTTTTTATATTTTATTCTGAGATAGGGTCTCACCAAACTGCCCAGGCAGGACTCAAGCTGGTGATCTTCCTGCCTCAGCCTCCCAAGGTGTGGGGATTACAGGTGTGCCTCCCTGTGCCTGGCTTAGCGGTGCCTGTGTGTGTGGTTTAAAGGGAATCACGGACCATTTACTGTCTTATGCCCAGCGTGATCATCAGTGAGACGCAGACACGTTCCTGCGTGTCGCTGAGGGCCGCTTGCTCTCGCTGCCAGGCAGCAGTCGCTCGTGTGGGTAAGAAGCCGCCCCAGTGCACCGACACACCAAGCGAGCAGGGCTGGCCTGTGCGGGGCTTCCCTGTCCGTGCACAGCCTTCATGGTCACGAGCGTGCAGTTCTCATGGTTCCGCACCGGGCAGCGGGGCACCGGCCCCTCCTGTGTGTTTAGCTTTAGCCCGCGGTGCCACACTGGCGCTGCTGCCTGCCTGGGAGGAGCGTTCGTTCCAACTGCACCGAACCCTCACCAGCGTTGGGAAGGGTCAGGGTTTCCCTCAGGCACTGTGGCCGACTGGAAAGGCGGCTCCCTGTGGTTCTAACGCGCCTTCCCCTAACTAGAAATGGCGTGCTGGGGGTGGAGCCCAGGGTCTCACGCGCGCCAGGCGAGCGCTCGCCCTGAGCCAGATGCCAGCCCCATGGAAGGCGGCGGCATCTTCTCCTCCGTCCTCCCTCCCTCCGCCCTCCTTCGCTCTCTTCTTGCAATCCTGGGATGGACCCCGGGGCCTTCGCACTGAGCTGTATCTCCAGCCCTTTTAGTTTTCATTTTGAGGCAGGGTTTCACTAAACATCTTCAGTTTCCCAGGCCGGGCTTAAATTTGGGATTCTCTTGCCTCAGCCTCCCAGGGCGCTGGGATGACAGGCGTGCACCGCCTGCCGAGCCCCGCACACACTCTCCCCCTGCACTACGCCCCTGGCCCGCTAAGGTGATGCTTTCGAAGAGCTGAGAGCAGTGGTTCTAACCGGAAGTGATTTTGGCCCCCAGGTGACATCTGACTTTGCCAAGTGCAGCCTGCTTTGGTTTTGGTTTCATTTTTTTTTTTTTTTGTGGTGCCGGGGATGGAACCTGGGGCCTTGTGCATTCATGGCAGGCGCTCCCCACTGAGCCGCACCCCCATTTTTGGTTATCACAGATGGAAGAGATGCACAGCATGGAGCTGCTGGGGGCCAGGGATGTTGTTCTGTATCCTCAGGGCCAGGGTCCCACACCGCTGAGAACTGCTGGCCACAGGCCAAGGCGGGAAGCCCTGGCGGGGGACAGTGCCCAGTGCACTGGGGGTGTCACTGGAGTCAGGGGACACTCACCGATCACCTCCAGGCTCTGCTTGGTGTGCTTGGCGTAGATGTTGTACAGCTGTTTCTTTAGCTTCATGATCTCTTCTGCCTGGATGGCGATGTCTGTGGCTTGGCCCTGAGGGGGGTCCAAGGGGAGATAGATGGTGAAGGCCGGAATGGAGGCAGCCCCGTGGGGCTTGGCGTGGTTTTTGGGCCCCCCACATTCTGCTTACTCTTAGGCACTACCAGGAAAGCTCCCTGACCATGCTGACTACTTTCTTATAATCTTGTTTTCTTTTTGCTGCTGTGGGTAGAACCCATGGCTTCATGAATCCTAAGCAAGTGCTCTACCACTGAGCTGCACGCCTCATCTTTTTTTGTTATTAACTGTATTTTTTATTTTATTTTATTTTTTTTTGCTGTTTTGTTTCTTGAGACAGAGTCTCACTATGTAGCCCAGGCTGGCTTTGAACTCACAGTGATCTTCCTGCCTCAACTTCCCAAGTGCTAGGATTGCAGGGGAATGTGCCACCATGCCTGGAAATATATACAGTGATCCCTCACCTATTGCAGGAGTTACGTTCCAGAGACCCCCACAATAGGTGAAAATCCGAGAAGTAGTGGTATTGTATTTATTTTATTATTTATATATATTTTAAGGCACAGTGCAGGAGAGCAAACAGACCAGTGCTATGGTCACTGAACCAATCAGCGCCCAGGATACAGAGCACAGTGCTGTGGTTGGTCACCTTCCACTCCATCAGCCAATAGCGTGCCGTGTACAATCTCACGCGGGCGAACTTGTGCAAGCGGAAGTGGCGCACTG
>NW_004955495.1:3229839-3234347 GCF_000276665.1 Chinchilla lanigera
TTTCTTTTCCTTTTGCAGCGCCAGTGATGGAACCCAGGACCTCATGCATTCTGGCCAAGCACTTTACCACTGAGCCTTGCCTCTGAAACCGAAGTTTTTATTTTATATTTTCTGCAGTACTAGGGATTGCACCCAGGGCCTTCATTCTTGAGCTATAACCCCAGCCCTTTTCGTCTTTTTTCCCAAGACAGGGTCTTGCTAGGCAGTTCAGGCTGTCCTTGAACTCACTATGTAGCCCCGGCTGGCCTCGAACTCGAGGTGATTCTCCTGCTTCAGCCTCCCAGAGTGCTGGGGTTACAGGCATAGACCACCATGCCTGGCTCTAAAACCTGTTTTTGGGTGCAGAGAGTACAATGAAAATCTGCTGTAAGTATTTCTTTCTCTGGGATGAGGGCACCACCCCATCTGTTCAATTAAGAAAACCATTCTCACAATTCGGAGCGCCTTCCGTTCTGCATTTTTAAGCAGTACTGGGGATCGAACCCAAGGCCCGGAACAACTTGACTGCTACATCCCCACCTGTGCCACAGGGACAAGAATTCCTAGGGAGTCAGGTCTAGCCGCTCAGGTTCCTCCCACTGGTTCTCACCAAGTGCGCTCCTCTGGGTGGGGCCAGCTGGAGCTTCGGCTGAGCCTAGGTCCCTTTTTCTCCGGCCTCCTCCTTTTTCTGATCATCTTCCTGGGTTTGTTTCAGGACACAGTCTCCGCTCTTAGTGCTGAATATGCTCAGCACACCCGGCTACAGCCCACGTTTGAAGACGCCGATGCCCACACCTGGTTTGCACCCATCACGACCTTCCATGGCCATCGTCTCACTGTCTAGACCCTGTCCTGCAGCCGGGGGAGCGGGGGCTGGCACTCACCCGGGCGCCCCCGGAGGGCTGGTGGATCATGATTCGGGAGTTGGGAAGCGAGTGGCGCATGCCAGGGCTGCCGGCGGCCAGAAGCAGGGAGCCCATGCTGGCGGCCTGGCCCACGCACCACGTGCAGATGGGGTTCAGGATGTACTGCATCGTGTCGTAGATGGCCAGCCCCGCAGTCACCACACCACCTGCGGGCAGGAGGGCGAGTGAGGGCTGTGCCAGCGCCCCCTTCCATCCTGTCCCTGGCAGTGGGGAGGGGCTGTCCTTTACAGCGGGGCACAGACAGAACCTCCTCTGCACGGGGACAGGTGACAGGGGACACAGGACAGGACAAGGTCGTCCCTGCACCAGAGCCAGGTGACTACTGTCACACACGCATATGCGGCCTGGGGACAGATCTACCACATTTCCTAAAAAAGCCGGAAACCAGACGAGAGCAGGGGTGAGAGGGAAGGCGCCGCAGGCAGCCTGCTCGCCGCCCGTCATCAGCATGGCCTTGGGCAACTTACTCAGCCTCTCTGAGCCACGTGGATCGGAGGTACCCGCAAGGACAAGAACACTCACAAACAACTCAGCACAGGAAGTGATCAAAATGACCTAGTCTTGGGGGCTGGGGATTTAGCTCAGCGGCACAGCGCCTGCCTGGCAAGCGCGAGGTTGTGAGTTTGATTCCGGGTACCAGAAAAAAAGAAAAAAAATGATCTAGTCTTTTTTGGAGGTGGGCACAATCTACCCGCTTACTTATTTTTGCAGGACAAGGTACTGAATCCAGGTCTCTCGCCCTGCATTGCACTTCCAGCCCTTTTCATATTTTTTATTTTGAGACAGCATCTTGCTAAGTCACTAAACTGGCCAGGCTGAGCTCATGCTGCCGATCCTCTTGCCGCAGCCACTAGGATTGCAGGCCTTGGCCTTCTTGCCCGGCTTAGTTTTTTGAGACAGGGTTGCACTACACAGCCCATGCGGGCCTTGCACTCCCTATGTAGTCCAGGCTGGCCTCGAAGTCATGATCTCTCCGCCTCCGCCTCCTGAGGGCTAGGATTACGGGCATGTGCCACCATGCCCAGCTATCTACTAATTTTAAAGGGATGACCAGGTCAAATTGGCAAAACACTTTATGTGGGATCAAAGAGGCTACATCGCATGGCATGAATTTAGCTGTTGGTTTGTGAACCTATACTTTGTGTGAACCTACATTTCAAAGCAAGCTATAGGACAGGTGTGATTGTACAAGACTGTCACTCCGGCACTCAGGAGGCTGAGGCAGGAGGGCCATCATGATTTCGAGGCCGGCCTGAGCCACACAGTAAGAACCTATCTCAAAAACTAAAAGCAGCCTGGCATGGTGGCACACACCTGTAATCTTATCCCTCGGGAGGCTGAGGCAGGAAGATCACCATGAGTTCGAGGCCAGCTTGGGCTATACAGTGAGACCCTGTCTCAAAAAATAAAATAAAACAAAACAAAACAACCAAAAAGCAAAAACAAAAGGAAGGCTCCTCTTGGTGGTTTCAAGACACTCAGGGGTCCCCAGGGGAGGACACCCTGAGCTAGGGATGTCAGTCCTGAGTTCCTCAGTGCCCCTTGGAGAGCACCCAGCACCCAGGGAAAGCCCCACTCACCAGGGCTGTTGATGTACATGTGGATGGGTTTCTTGTTGCTCTCGGACTGCAGAAACAGGAGCTGCGCAATGACCAGGCTGGCAACGCTGTCATCGATCTGCAGGTGGGGACATGGAGGCATCCCCAGATTGGGGGTGGGAGAGAGATTTAAGGGAGGGTTTTTCGGGGGTTGCTGGGGATGGGTCAGGACACCAGGAAGGGAAATCAGATGCCAAATAAGAAGCGAGGGGAAAGTCAGAGTCAAGTCACGCACACCAGCACTCTGGGAGGCTAAGGCAGGAAGATGGAAAGTTTGTGCCCAGACTGGGCAACTTAGTGATTTAGCAAGACCGTGTCTGAAAACAAAAAGTAAAAACGGCTCGGGATTTAGCTCAGTTCGAAGGTCCTGGGTTCAATCTCCAGCAAAGACCCCCCCCTCAAAAAAAAAAAAAAAAAAAAAGAGGGGATCAAAAAAGAAGGGATCAGGACCGCGGCGTGGTGGTGCACGCCTCTAATCCCAGCACTGAGGAGGCTGAGGCAGGAGGATAGTTGTGAGTTAGAGACCAGCCTGGGCTACAAAGTGAGCTCAAGGCCAGCCTGAACTGCATAGCGAGACTCTGCCTCAAAAAGACAAAAAAAAGCGGTGGGGTAAGGGGGTCAGGAACAATTCAGGACATAGGGCGGGGGGCACTAGGGGTGTAGTCGGGACCCAAGGAGTTTGAAGCACAAGGCAGTCTCAGGTCAGAGTGGGTGGGGACAGGGACTGAAGCATAGGAATGGAAGAGCGGTCCTAGGGGTCGGGGAGGTCGTCAGGGATGGGGGGTCCCGCCGGCGCTCACCGGGCCCATGACGCATACGATGCGCTCCCGCAGCAGCCGCGAATAGATGTCATAGGCGCGTTCACCGCGACCCTGGAGTGCAGAGACGGAGGTGAGACGTCGGGGGACCCGCAGTCCCCCCAGCCCTGGCCGTGTCCCCACCGGGCCGCTGTACCGTCTGTTCCACCACGATGGGAATGAGCGGGAGGGCCCGGGCCGCCGTTGCGTGCAGGCTCCGCCGCAGGGCCAGGTCGCTCCCGAGTATCCGCCGAGGCGGCACGCGAACGGCGAGGCGAGTCCCCAGCACGGAGAACTTGACTGCCGCCACCCGGAGCTCCCGCACTAACATTCGGGGCCACATGCCTGCGCCCGCCTTCCCGGCTTCCGTCCGATGGCGAAACTACGAGGCCCGGCATGCCTTGCGCCTAAGGCGCATGCTCGCTAGGCCGCCCACGTGAGGGGGATGGGAGAGCAAGGTTAGGAAGCGGAGCGAGTCTAGGGGCGGGGTCAGGGTAGGAACCAGAGAAAGGAGAAACGCCTGGAGGCCCTGGGCAGCTTTTAGAGCGGCCGGTTCGAGTCCCCTCCCGAGTCTTTTGTTATTTATGTTTCTTGAAGGGTTGGATGGCAAATATTTTATTTTATATTTAGAAAAGTTTTACTAGGGCATGTTTGCATTACATCCTGTTTACGTTCCTTGTGTGGAATCGGCGCGTGTGCATAACGAGTCCCTTCTCATTTGACAGGGTTCTCTCTCCCAACCTCCTACAATCTGTCTTCTACTTTGCGCATTGCTTGTATTATGGGTTTCTCGTATGAGAGAAACCATGTGGTACATAAGCTTGTGTGCCTGATTTTTTTCCTTGAACATTATGATCTTTAGGTGCATCCGTTTTCCACGTAGAGACTCAAGTTTGTCTTTCTGGCGTAGTAGTACTCCACTGTGTATATACCACATTTTCTTTATCCATTCCTCTGCTGATGGACGTGCAGGCTGCTCCGGGGATTTAATGTTGGCGTTGTGCTGCCATCAATGCGGGTGTGCATGCATCACTGTAATATGACGTCTTGAAGGGGCATAGCTGGGTCAAATGGAGTTTCTAGTTTTAATTTTTTGAGGGATTTCCATACTAATTTCCACAGTGGTTGTGCTAGTAACAAAATGGAAGCCTCCCCCAACCGCAGTCCTGTAGCATTTATTATTTGATTTCCTGACCATAGTCATTCTT
>NW_004955495.1:3236477-3237690 GCF_000276665.1 Chinchilla lanigera
GAGTGCTGGGATTACAGGCGTGCACCACCATGCCCGGCCTTATGCATCTATACTCATTAAAGAGATTGGTCTATAGTTCTCTTTTTTAGTTGGGTTGTTGTCTGATTTTGGATTCAGGATAATGATAGCTTCAGGGAATGAATTTGGAAGTACTCTTTCACTTTCAATTTATTAAAGAGCTTAAGGAGTTTTGGTGTTAGGTCTTCCCTAAAGTGTTTGTAGAATTCAGCAGTGAGTGCACCTGGACCTGGGCTTTTCCTGGTGGGTTTTTTATTACTGCTTTAATTCTTTGCTTGTTATTGGATTATTCAGGGTCTAGAAGTCTTCTTTACTCAGTTTTGGAAATTTATATGTATCTAGGAATCTATCCTTCTGAATTCATCAATTTATGGGCATATGGGTTTGTGAAGTAGTTGTTAATAATCTTCGTTATTTCAGCAGTGGCCATGTGATTTCATGTTTTTTCTTTCTTTCTTTCTTTCTTTCTTTCTTTCTTTCTTTCTTTCTTTCTTTCTTTCTTTCTTTTTTGTCTTTTTGAGACAGGGTCTCACTATGCAGTTCAGGTTGGCCTTGAGCTCACTTTATAGCCCAGACTGGTCTCGAACTCACAACAATCCTCCTGCCTCAGCCTCCCAAGTGCTGGGATTACAGGCATGCACCACCATGGCTGGCCTACCTTTTTCATTTCTAATTGCATTGATTTGGGTTTTTTTTTTCTCTCTCTCTCTTTTTGTTGTGGTTAGATTGGCTGTTTGTGTATTTTATTTATTCTTTCAAAGATCTGATTGTTGTTTTAGGGGGTTTCAATTTCATTGATTTCTGTTCTACTCTTTATAATTTCCTTCCATGTCCTAGCTTTTTTAAATGACCGATTTATTTATTTTAAAGCCATCTTTATTTTATTGGTATGTTGTAGGTATACATACTGATCACATTCATCATAGGGAATTTGTACCTGCATATGATATATCTTGCTTCTTTTTTTTTTCCCATTTCCCTCCCCTCCCTTCAGTCCCTCTTCCCCTCTTTATTTATTTATTTTTTTTTCCCCTCTTCCCTTCTTTGTTTACAAGAATTTTGTTTCCATTTTTTCCTTCTCTTCTTTTTGGATTGTTCTTGTTTTTCTAGGACCTTGAGGTGTGTCCAGAGATTATTCATTTGGGCTTCTCTGTTTTTATAACATGGGCATTTACAGCTATAAACTTCCCCCTTA
>NW_004955495.1:3238016-3265719 GCF_000276665.1 Chinchilla lanigera
GGGGGTGGAGCAAATATCAGTGAATATCAGCAAAGTCCATTTGCTTTATTCTTTAAAAATCAGTTCCAAAAGCCAGGCGTGGTGGCGCATGCCTGTAATCTCAGCACTCGGGAGGCTGAGGCAGGAGGATCATTGCAAGTTCAAGACCAGCCTGGGATATAAAGTGAGCTCAAGGACAGCCTGAACTGCACAGCAAGACCCTGTCTCAAAAAAACAAAACAAAACAAAAATCAGTTCCAATGAGCCCACTGCTCATCTTGGAGGTGAGGGCCCTGGAGGAGCTACCAGCCCAGGGGGACTGACACCCCCAGAATTCTTCCCACCCCGTTTTGCCAACCTGTGCAATAGAGGGGTGCATCCCAGGCTGGGGGAGCCCAGAGGTGGACACTGTGAACTCTACCGGGAAATGAGTCTTCAAAACTTGCACAGAAAGTAGGGTATTAGCTCTGAACGTTGGAGAACGAGTAGGAGTTTGTTAGCTTGGGAGAGGTGATTCCAGCAGAGGGAAGAGAACGGCGAAGGAGGGGAGACAGAAAGATTCCCAAGAAGGTTTGGGGCCTTTCTTTGCCTCTGGACGTAAAAGCAGACTGTTCTTCGTCTCTCACTTCAGATGTCACCTTCTAAGAGTTACTGTCTACTTTGTCCACAGGGCCTAGGACAGTGCCTGGCTCACAGTAGGTGCTCATCAAATGCATGTTGAGCCACGGGACAAGGAGGTCCCTTGGGAGAGAGGGAGGATAAGACGGAGGGCTTTGGAGGAATCTGTAAAACAAGGATAATGATAATGTCCCTCCTAGAGACGTGCGTAAAGTCCAGGAATGTAGTAAGTGCTTATTGTTATTAGCTATTGATGTGTATCAGTTACTGATGTACTACATCAGCGACTATGGGGGTCTGAGACACCCACCTAGGTGAGGGTCTGCTTGATATGGTTTTTTTTTTCTGGCACTGGGAATCGAACTCAGGAACTTGTGCTTGCCAGGCAGGCACTGTGCCACTGAGCTACATCCCCGGCCCGTGATCTGGGTTTTGGTGTATAGGTTGTTCAGCAAGCAGCTCTTGCCTAAGTGCTGGACTCAAAGCCGATGCCGGTCCCCTAGATAAAAGTAGTTATCTAGTGTGCAGTCCGCACCATTCAGGAGGTCCTGTGTTCTCAGCCTCCTAGAATCAGAGACAGGAGGATAAGAAGTGAAGCTGACACACAGTTTTGAGGAGGCCCTGAAGGCAGACACGGGCACGCACTTGCAGGTGGGACCTCAAGGCAGCTGGCACTCAGACACAGAGGGTGGTGCTCAGCAATCTGGGAATTAACTTTTACTGTCACTGTCCCTAGCCAGGAGGAGTAGCTAGGTGGACAGGGGTGGCCCAGTTTCTGCAGTGAGTCAAGTGGATGGCCCTGCCTGGCTGGTTCCCCCAGGCCCCAAGCTCCTGCCCCACCCTGTGCAGAAGGGCTAGGCCACCAGCCGCCACCGCCCCCATGGTCCCACCCAGTCCTCGCCTGTCCCCACCCATCCCCAGCCGCCAGTCTCTCCACCCTTCCAGCCTCCAGGGGCTCTATCGGGCTGCACCCCCGCTGCCTCTCAGCCCCTCCTCCAACGCTCGGGTTCCAGCAGGACGCTGCCCCGCGGGGCTCCTTGGCCAGCTGTGGACACTTGCGGTTGGAGCAGTGCTGCCCACCGCCTCTCAACTGCTGCGCCTCCTTCCTCTTCCCTGCAGCGCGCTGGGCTGGGCATATGCTAAGCCACGCCCTGACCCTGCACAAAATTCTGATCATTAATTTTGAATTTGTAAGACAAGGTCTCACTATGTAGTTCAGGCTGCCTTTGAGCTCACTATGTAGCCCAGGCTGGCCTCAAACTCGTGGCAGTCCTCCTGCTTCAGCCTCCCAAGCGCTGGGATTACAGGTTTGCAGCGCACCATGCCTGTTCGTAACTGTCATCTTCTGCATAGGACCCCAACCCAAGCCTTGCCATTAACTAATTTATTTTCTCCTTTATTGACTATAGTGTGAGTTCTGTGGGCCCAGAAATTTCACTATCTCTGTCACCTTTAGGACACGGTGACCAAACCTTTCTGTTTAGGGCTCCCAAGAGGACTGGGGGGCAGTGCTGGGGACAGAACCCAGAGCCTCACACTTGCTAGCCAAGCGCTCACCACAGCCACACCCCAGCCCTGCACCACTGATAAAATGAAATTGGGTAGTGACTTGAAATCTGAGAAGGAAAAAAAAAAAGGCACATGTCGAATAATGCCTGCACATCGCAGATACTCCAGAAATGCTTAGCGTGTGTTCTAGCGCACTGCTCCAGACTTACTTGGGCCAATAAATTTGGAGTGATTGAAAGAGTAAATAGATAAAAAAAAAAAAGAGTAAGTGAATATCTTTGCTCTCTGGGGAAATCAACTTGTCCTGATGGTTTTAGGGTCACTGTCCACGGTCAGGGAGAAGCTCTAGTCTCTTTTAGCTTTTTGAGGATGGGCAAAAACAGGCCTACTGCTCTGGAGGGATTGAAAATTAAAAGATGCCAGGCACAATGGCACATTCAGTAATCCTAGTGCGCTAGGAGGCTGAGGCAGGAGGATCTCAAATTCCATCCCAGCCTGGGCAACTAGCGAGGTCATGTCTCAAAATAAAAAGTAAGGAAAAGGCTGAGGATGTAACTCGGTGCAAAGGCCCTGGTTCCATTCCCATTACTGCAGAGAGAGAGAGAGAGAGAGAGAGAGAGAGAGCGCTATGGATAAATGGATGGTCTGATGAATGCTTCCTAGACATTGCTGCAGGTTTTCAGGGAACTAAGTTTTGCTAAGAATTAAACAAGAGCCTGGTACATGCCAAGCAAGTTCTCTATCCTTGAGACACACCTGCATCCTTAAATTTTTTTAAAAAAAATTTTTGGGGGGTCTTTTTGAGACAGGCTCTTGCTATGCAGTTCAGGCTGGCCTTGAGCTCACTGTGTTGCCCAGGCTGGTCTCAAACTTGCAAAGATCCTCCTGCCTCAGCCTCCCGAGTGCTGGGATTACAGGTGTGTACCACCACGCCCGGCTTTTTTGATGTTGAAAGAGTGTCTTGCTAAATTGTCCCGGCTGGCCTCAAACTTGTGATCCTCCTGCCTCAGCCTCCCCAGTGCTGGGGAGACAGGCGTGTCCTGTTACTGTTTGTCGCACCATACAGTGTAACCATTATTTCCATGGCACTTGCGTCCTGTTGGGCATTGTTCCCGACCTCGGAAGGAACTACAGTCTGCAGGTGGGAGTGTGTGGGTCCTGTGCGGAAATCCCAGGCCCGCACCACCACACCTGGGTCAGATCGGTGAGTTGAAGAGCTTCTGCCTCGGGCAGCCAGGGCTGGGCCTTTGATCTTCCTTATCCACACCTTGGTCTTCTGGTCCAGCTTTTGGGCTTTAAATACCTGTGGCCGTAGTAGGCTTCAGCGCCTGGCACAGCTGAGCCCTGGCCCCGGGCTGCTCTTCCCCTGGGGCTCCGTGGCCCCCTTGCCTCCTGTGTCAGGTTTGTCTGCTTCACCCAGCTGTCTCCGGAGCTCCAGACTCCTCTCGGCTGACTTCAACCTCACATTAACCGATCTGAAACTGATCTTATCTCCCAGCCTAACTCTTCACCCTTTCATCCTTACGCTCGCCCATGCTAATAAACCTTGGAGCTAAAGCCACACGTGGGGACTCACGCCAGTCATCCCAGCACTCAGGAGGCTGAGGCAGGAGGATCACTGAGAGTTTGAGGCCAGCCTGGGCCCACATAATGAGTTCAAGACCAATCTGAACTACGTGATGAGATGCTATCTCAAAAAACAAAACAATACAAGCAAACAAAAATCCCACATATTCTTGTGTCATTGTCCTGGAAGTCACAAGGCTGAGATGGAGGTGTCACAGGCTGAGTGCCCTACAAACCTGCAGAGAAGGTTTCTCCCTCCTCGTTGTGCTGCTGGTGGTTTCCCAGCAATGTCTGATGTTCTTTCGGGAGCTGACAGATGCTTCACCGCCAGCCTGTGCCTTTCTGTGGCGGTCTTCCTCCTGGGTCTCTTCAGGTGTCTTTCCTCTGGTTCGCCGTGTCCAAGCCCTGCCCCCTTTCTGTGGCACTGCGGGTTGAACCAGGGCCTTCGCACTGAGCTCCACCCCCAGCCCTTTTTACTTGTTATTTTGAGATTTAGAGACAGGCTCTCACTAAGTCTATGTTGCCAGATTGGAACTGATCTTGAACTCCTCCAGCCTCAGCCTCTCAAGAGCTGGGATGACAGGTGTGGGCCACTGCCCCAGGCCATGGTGGATTTCTTGGAAGGTTGAGGTCACTCCCTGAAATAGGGCTCCAATCTGAGGTTTGCTTCAGTCCTACATGCCAGACTCATTAGCAGATTTGAATTCTAACCTAATTAATTCATTTCAGTGGCACTGGGGAGTGAATGAGCCAGCCTCCCCCCCCCCTTTTTTTTTGAGACAGGGTCTCGCTATGCAGTTCAGGCTGCCTTGAGCTCACTTTGTAGCCCAGGCTGGTCTCAAACTCACAATGATCCTCCTGCCTCAGCCTCCCGAGTGCTGGGATTACAGGCCTGTGCCACCACTCCCAGCAGCCCTTTTAATTTTTTTATTTTGAAACTTAGCTAAGGCTGGGCTCACACTTGTGATCCTCCTGCCTCAGCCTCTCAGATGTATAACCTTTGTTATAGATAGCCTCTGTTCTCCTGGACAAGGATAAGCTTTGCAAGTGGAGCTTTTCCGACTTTCAACATCTCCAAATCTGCTGTAAGTTTAGTTCTGCCCACATAATGCTTGGGTGTGCTATTATTTTCATTGACATTATACAATTTTCCAAGCATGTAGAAATAGAGCAAATAGCCAGGTGTGGTGGCACACACCTGTCATCCCATCACTTGGGAGGCTGAGGCAGGAGGGCCACAGGGAGTTCAAAACCAGCCTGGGCTACACAGCAAACTCAAGGCTGCCTGAACTAGAAAGCAAGATAGAGCCTCAAAAAATCAAACCAAACCAAAAGAACCAAACAAACAAAAAAAGAAAGAAAAAAATATAGCAAACAGAACAGGGCCTGGTGGTTCATCTATGTTAGAACACATGTAGAAATTTCTCTTTTTCTTTCCTGGAGGAAATTTTTTGGGATGGAACCCAGGGATGCTCCTACACTAGGCTATATTCCCATCCCTTTTTTTTTTTTTTTTTTGGTCTTTTTGAGACAGGGTTTCACTATGCAGTTCAGGCCAGCCTTGAGCTCACTTTGTAGCCAAGACTGGTCTCGAACACTCAACGATTCTCCTGCCTCAGCCTCCCGAGTGCTGGGATTACAGGCATGCGTCACCATGCCCAGCTTCCCAACCCTTTTTAATTGTTTGGGTTTTGTTTTTTTTTTTAAATTTGAAACACAGTCTGCTAACTTGCCCAAGCTGGACTCAAACTTGTAATCCTCTTGCCATAACCTCCTGAGTAGCTGGAATTATAGGTATATATGCCAGTGAGCGTGGTGAATTTTCTTCTCTGTTTATATTCCATTGTTTGGACATATCACATTTTGTTTCTCCACTCACATGTTGATTAAAAACGAGCTCAGGGTGGTGGCGCATGCCTGTAATCCCAGCACTTGGGAGGCTGAGGCAGGAGGATTGCTGCAAGTTCGAGGCCAACCTGGGCTACATAGTGAGTTCAAGGCTGGCCTGAGATACATAGGCAGACACTGTCTCAAAAACAAAAGCAAAACAAAACAAAACAAGAAGTTCATTAATTGCTGTATTTATTTGTTTGTTTGTTGACTAGCCAGGCATAGTGGTGCATGCCTGGAGTCCTTGTATGGGAGGCTGAGGAAGGAGGACCACAATTTTGGGACGAGGGTAATTTAGTGACTTAGTGAGAGCATGCCTCACAACCAAATTAGTCTGGAGTAGGTATAAATTTCCTCAAAATCGCACTAATAGCGCAGGCGTTGAGGGATAGAGCTTGGCAGAGCACGTGCTTAGGACGTGTGCAGCCAAGTCCCATCCCCAGCAGGAAGAAGTAAATAAATAAAATACAGTGAATAAAAATAAGAGGCTGGGGGTGTAGCTGAGGGCCGAGGCAAGAGCTTGGAATGTGTGCGACCCTGGGCCCCGTCCCCACTACTGTAGCAGGCAAACAGCCGATGAAGGAACAGTGGCACACAGCCACCCCTTACGCCCACACAAAAATCTCTCCAATGGTGACGTCTTACACAACCACACAATTTCAAAACCAGAAAATTTGCATTCGTGTGATCTGTAGACTCCATTCACATTGCAACAGCTTCAGCCATGGCTTCCTGTGTTTGCGCAACTGCATCCCCTGCACGGATTTCTAGAGTCAGCCCCGGCTGTACTGATAAAGCTTCAGTACATTTTAAGAATTTCTTTTATTTTTTGGTACTGGGAACTGAACTCAGGGTCTGGTCTTGCGCTTGTCAGGCAGGTGCTGCGCTGCTGAGCTACATCCCAGGCCTCCAGTAATTTGTTTTAGAAATTCTGCAATCCTTCCAGGAATGGAAATGATAGGACCTGCTGTGCAGAGAGCCGGCTTTAAAGAGAAATAGGTTGTAAACAACTTATGTTACTACTGCTAACTGGATACTGTTGTCTGCCAAAAGGTCCCTTTTTGTTTGTTTGTTTTTTGTTTTTTTTGAGACAGGGTCTCACTATGCAGTTCAGGCTGGCCTTGAGCTCACTTTGTAGCCCAGGCTGGTCTCAAACTCACAATGATCCTCCTGCCTCAGCCTCCTGCGTGCTGGGATGACAGGGGTGCCCATACTTCTTCCTTTTTTTTTTTTTCTTTTCTTGTTCTGGATGAAGTGGCACATGCTGGTAATCCTAGCAGTTGGGAGGCTGAAGCAGGAGGATCTCTGTGAGTTTAAGGTCAGTCTGGGCAACATAGTGAGACCCTGACTCAAAAACTAACTAGACTAAACTAAATTAAACTAAACTAAACTAAACACACTTGCCTTTAAAAAAAATTAGTATATGTTTGCAATACATAACTATTTTCACACAAGCCAACTTTTTAAACAAATTTTTGAGACTGGGTCTCACTCATTTGCCTCCTGCCTCATCTTCCTGAGTAGCTGAGATTACAGACAAGCATCACCAGGCCAGGCTTGCTGAAAGGTTTTGTCCAACAAACAGACTAAGTGTCAAGAGGCTGAAAGCACACCAGCTCTGAAGGAGCCTCTCCAGCTATTGAAAGGGAATGGGCATCCGCTCCATGGCAACGTGATTTTGAATGCAGATCCAGGTGTTACCAAAATCTGCCTTCTGGACCGGGTACCAAAACAAACAAACAAACAAACAAACAAAATCTGCCTTCTGAGGGAACACTGTAGCTGAGACTACATCTTTCCAAGAGCAAGGTAGGTGTCAAGGCGTGGTGGCACATGCCTGTAATCCCAGCACTCAGGAGGCTGAGGCAGGAGGATTACCACCTATGAGTTCAAGGTCAGCCTGTACTACATAGTAAAATCCTGTCTCCAGAAAAAACAAAACAAAACAAAACAAAACAAAACAAAAAAAACCTCTGAGAAGGCTGGGTGTTTCTGTCATCTCAGCACTCTGGAAGGCTAAGGCAGTAAGATCACAAATTCTGGGGCTAGCCTGAGGAACTGAGAGATTCTTTTTTTTTTTTGTCTTTTTGAGACAGGGTCTCACAATGCAGTTCAGGCTGGTCTTGAGCTCACTTTGTAGCCCAGGCTGGTCTTGAAATTGCAACAATCCTCCTGCCTCAGCCTCCCGAGTGCTGGGATTACAGGCGTGCACCACCACACCTGGCAAGGAACTGAGAGATTTAGCAAGACCCTATCCCAAAGTTTAAAAAATGAAAAATAAAGAAAGGGCTAGGATTGCAGCTCAGTGCAAAGGCTCTGGGTTCAATGCAAAAAAAAAAAAAAAAAAATTCTTAGCGGGTATCATTGCTACTGCCATTTTATAAGTGGGGAAAGTAGGCTCAGGAGTGATGTGGCCTGCTGTATGCTACTTCTTACTGGTTGGCTGAGCTAGGAAAAAATGGACCCGGGAAACACTGAATGACATCCCCAGACCTTTGTAATTTTTTCTTTTGAGACAAGAGCTCACTAAGTCACTAAATTGCCTCAGCTGTATTTGAACTTGTAGTCCTCTTGCCTGAGCCTCCTGCATGCTGGGATTACAGGCATGTGCCACCACACCCAACCCCAACTTCATTTCTTTTTATTAATTAATTAATTAATTTTGGGTTTTTTTTGGAGACAGGATCTCACTATGTAATTCAGGTTGGCCTCAAACTGGCAGTGATCCTCCTGCCTCACTCTCACAAGTGCTAGAAATACAAATGTGCACCACTGTACCCAGCCCCCTCCAAAAATTTGGTTTTGAGGCAGAATCTCACTAAATCTCTTACGTTGCCCAGGCTGGGGTTAAACTTGAGATCCTCCTGCCTCAGCCTTCTAGAGTCCTGGGATAACGGGTATGTAACAACACAGCCAGCAGACATACAGTCTTGGCCCGTAAGAGAGATGGCTTCAAACCAATCCATCTTTGCATAGCACCCACAGGGAGACCTTCCCAAAGGGGTAGTGACAGTGTGAGTTTACTTAGCTGGAGGCTCCAGCGGGCCAAGCCAACCCCATCACAGTGGCTGTCCAGCCGCAGACCTTGATAGCAGAAATGGTGAGGGGGTTTGGGGCGGTATCCAGCCCAGCAGTTAAGAGCCTGGGTCCCTTGCTGGGTGTGGTAGCCGGGGTTTGTAATCCCAGTGCTCGGGAGGCTGAGGCAGGAGGGTCGCCATGAGTTCAAGGTCAGGCTGGGCTGTATAGCCAGGTACTGCCTAAAAAACAAAGTACAAAAAAATCTGAGTCCTTGTCAGCCTGTGTCAACCAAGTGCCTTTGCTCCCCCGCCTCGGTTAGCTGTCACATGGGGACAGTGATGTTCCTGGCCTCAGGGGATGCCCTGGAAAAAACTGTCAGCACCCCAACTCCTACTCCTGGAGAGAGCCAGGCCGTGGCCTCCTGCCTGCCCAGCTCTGCCTCTCCTGAGCTGCCAGCGTCCCCGGGTAGCACCTGCCAGGCAGCCCTGGTGCAATTGGGGAGCCGCCTGGCAGGTTTTTCCTCTCGCCCAGCCGCTGTCCTCTCCCCGCCTCGCCTGGGCTGGGCCTCCTCCCCAGCAGGCGCCCTAAGCCCGCGGGGCTGCGCCAGGTGCAGTGAGCCGGCGGCCGGCGCTGCGGGAGGACCATGCCGAGCATCCTGGCTTACCAGAGCTCCGAGGTGGACTGGTGCGAGGGCAACTTCCTGCACTCGCCGCTGGTGGCCGAGTTCTACAACACGGTGAGCCGGGTGGGCATGCCCTGCGGGGAAGGGGCTGCAGGAAGCTCTGGGCTGTGGGTTCAAAACCCAGCTCCTCCTTCCTCACCCTCGCCGGGGAATCTTCCCGGGTCAGTTCTGCTGTCTGCGGCTCGGCCCACTCGTGGGCCACACAGAGACTGTGGGCTCTCATTCATTCCTTCCTTCCTTCATTCGTCCTTATCTGGCACCAAGTGCTGTGACAGCGTTTGGATATACAGCAGTGGCTGGCGGTCAGGTCCCGGGCGGAGAACATAGATATGCAACCCGGGGAGATGATGATGTAATAGGGGGTGCACAGGCAGCCCTGAAGACACCCTGAGGAAGCCACTGAATCAATGAGGGAAGACCAAAGAGGGCTTCCTGGAGAGATGACTGTGTGTGTCTTGTTCCCAGCTGGAAGGAACCCCAGCCCAGGATGACTAACTCATTCTACTTCTCCTCGGACAATCCCCCTCCCCCTTTTTAAAAAATTGAGACAGAGTCCCCCTACTTGCTTGCTTGATTTATTTAATGATTGTTTAACTATACCAGGGATTGAACCCAGGAATTTATACAGGCCAGGCAAATGCTTTACCATTGAGCCACATCTCCAGCCACTATATACAGGTGTCTGTATAATCCAGGCTGGCCTCAAACTTGTGATCTTCTTGCCTCAGCCTCCCCAGAGGTGAGAAGGTCAGAGGTGGTGGTGTATATCTGTAATCCCAGCTGCTCGGGATGCTGAGGCAGGAGGATATCTAGTTCAAAGATAGCCTGGGATATTTAATGACTTAGCAAGAACTGGACATAAAATTGAAAAAGTGATGGGATGTAACTCAGTGCAAAGCCTGCAGTATGGAAAGAGGAGCTCCGTCAGGCTGCTCTAGGTTGCTCTGACCCTGTGACCTGTGACCTGTGACCTAGTGGCTCGCTGGAGCTTTGAGAGCGAGACTCCAGGCCCTCACGTCTCTCTGGAACTTGCTCCTCTTGGCTGGAGATGCCATTTCCGGTCCTCAGAGGTCGTCCTCAGAGGCTGAGAGGCGCAGGCTTCTCTCCGTCGTCTCTCCCCATGGTCCGTGGCATCCTCTGTTTGGCCCCAGGAGCCCCAGGAGGATGGTGACTCAGGGGCAGCCCAGCCAGGCGCGACCTCACTCACACACGCACTTTAAATCCTTGTGCACAAGACCCTCCTTTAGCCCGTGTGAGATGCAGCAGGTTGGGCAATCCGTGTAGATGTGTTTGGGTCCTGTACTTACCTAAGCCAAGCCGTGTGTTAGGAAAGAGATTTTACATCACCCCCACGAGGACCTGCACTTCCAGGCATCAATCCAACATTTCGTCAATCAATCTTTATCTTACATGGTGTGAATGGATTTGGAGCTTTCTTGTTTTGTTTGTTTTTTTGAGACAGGTCTCACTATGTAGCCTAGGCTGGCCTCGAACTCATGGCAATCCTCCCGCCTCAGCCTCCTAAGTGCTGGGATGACAGGCGTGCACCATCACTCCTGGCTAGACTCCGATCTTTCTTATCAAAAAGCCTCTATCTAGGCCTGGTGGTGCCGTTTATAATCCTAGTGTTCGGGAGGTTGAGGCAGGAGGGTCACCATGAGTTCAAGCCAGCCCAGGCAAGTTAGTAATTTAACAAGACTCTGACTCAAAATAACAAAAAGCTGGGGATGTAGCTCAGTGCAAGAGCCCTAGGGTCGAGCCTCCTTACCACAGAAGGAAAAAAAGGGGGCTAGGGGTTAGGAGTGAGTGGTGAGTGCTTGCATAGCACGTGTGAGGTCCATCCCCAGCAACACAAAGAGAAAGAAAGGAAGGGAGGTAGGGAGGGAGGGAGGGAGGGAGGGAGGAAGGAAGGAAGGAAGGAAGGAAGGAAGAAAGAAAGAAAGAAAGAAAGAAAGAAAGAAAGAAAGAAAGAAAGAAAGAAAGAAAGAAAGGACGGACTCCAGGTGTGGTGGTCATGGCTGTGATCCCAACACTCAGGAGGCTGAGGCAGGGAGATCACTTTGAGACTGAGGCCAGCCAGGGCTGCAAAGTGAGACGCTGTCTTAAAAAAAAAAAAAAAAAGTTAAAATGGGGAGAAGAAAAGGCTCAGCAGACCAAGCCGCCCGGGGGTAAAGGAACAGACCCAGAGTTCTATTAGAAGGGATTTCTCTAAAGCTTTGCCCCCAACACCGCCGAGTGATAATCACATTGTTGAAGGAGGCCGAGGAGAGATGGAATTCTCTGTATAGACCCAGCTAGAATATCTTTTGGCTTTTGGGAACAAGCCGTGTCCCCCAGCTGTGCACCTCTGGGATGGTAGCCCAGGGCCCGGGGGCGATATGCAAATGAGAGGGCGTGGCCATGCGCTCAGTCTTTCACTTAGGGATGCCCGATGCCCGTCTGAATTTCCTATCATTTCTCAAGTCATAACATAATGATCAATTATTCTTCTAAACTGCTTGAAAATGTGGATCATATTTAGCATGTGGCCCTTATAATACAAGGCAGAGGCTTGAACTCTGACCTTGGGCCATAGTTGGCCAGCCCCCAGTATACTTATGTATTTAAACAAAAAGTCAAATAGAAAATAATATGCTATTTGTTTTGACTCAAATCTCTAATTAAAAATATACCCAACAGCCAGACACTGTGGTGCGCATGTGTAATCTCAGCTACTTGGGAGGCCAAGCCAGGAGGATTGTAAAATCAAGGTCAACCTGGGCAATTTAGCCCGACCTTGTCTCTAAATAAAAATAAAAAAGGGATGGAGCGGGGTGTAGCTCAGAAAGAAACTCCCCTGGGTTCAATTCCCAGTACTGCAATTGAGGGAGAGAGAGAGAGAGAGAGAGATCAAGGGCTGGTGACAGTTTAGCAGTAAAACACCTGCCTAGCATGCATGAGATCCTGTTCAAACTCCAGCACCACAGATAATTGATAAGGACCTTAAATTGGCATGGCACGGAGGAACATACCTGTAGTCCCTGCTGCTCCAGAGGCTGAGGCAGGAGGATTGCCTAACTCCAGGAGTTGAAAGCCAGTCTGAACAGCACATTCAGATCATGTTTCAAAGAACAGAATAAAAACCAGGCATCGTGGTGCACACCTGTCATCCCAGCACTCTGGAAGCTGAGGCAGGAAGATCACTGCAAGTTTAAGGCCAGCCTGGGCTAAATAGTGAATTCAAGGCCAGCCTGAACTACATAACGAGATTCTGTCTCAAAAACAAACAAACTCCCTCCGCAAAAAAACAAAACAAAACCCAAAATAAAATAAAATTTAAAATGAGTTTATTTGTAGTGAATATAACACACTCATATAGCTACTTCCTGTGGGCAATTTGACTTGTGTCAGAAGATGACTTTACAAATGATGCCTCCCCACCTTAGTCATTGTGTCTTTAGGAATTTTTACCAAAAGAATCATCTCAGTAGAGGACAAGAGTCACGTACAAAGTCATCCCCGAGTCACTTTTCACTGGAAGAAATAAGTGAACAAATAAAATAGAAACTACAACATTGTAGCCATCTTGCATGGCGCTGAACATATTCTGGTAAAATACTATGTAGTTATTCATAAACCTGCTTTGGAAGGGACATGAATGAAAGATAAAATATGTAGCAGAAAAAAAATCTAAAGATCTGTTTACAGTGGTTTCATCATGACCACTTAGGCTTACTCGTGAATCATGGCTCACAGCTGGAGACTGTTGTTTTCCCAATGCCGTTTGGAAGGAGTTGGGAGTCAGGTTAGGGCGGCAGAGCCTAGCCCTGCATGGTCAGGGTTAGGGAAGAGGGCAGTGCCCCAGAACTCAGCCCGGCTGTTGGGAGGCTACATGGAAAAGAGCACCTGGAGTTGGGTTTTGAAAGATGAATAGGAGTTTGAGGAGGGGATAGAAACCCAGGAAAAGAGGACAGAAGAAGGGGAAGGGATATATTCAAAGTCTTTGAAGTACAAGAGGAGCTGGTCAGACTGAGAGGAGAGAGTACGCTTTTGTGGCTGAAAAGTGGTGAGAATCAGACTCATCCTGAACGCTGGTTGGAGGGCTTGAAGTGTATTGACTGTTGATTAATGGGTCGATTTGTTCAACAAAAGTGCTGTATGCCAACCCATGTTGGGTGATCCTGGGGTCCCAGGGGGGCACTGCGCTCCCCAGCTGTAGGGGTTCAGAATTCCAAGTACGTTTTTCTGGCCTCAGAAGGAGGCAGAGGCAGGATGGTCTCCAGGCTATGGGTGGGGGGTGAGGCCCCTGCTTACCGAGTGAGGCGTGAAGGTGGCCCTGCGGGGGACACTACCTCTTTGCAGATGGAGGAGATGTTCTCCAAGGCAGCGCAGCCAAAGGGAATGGCGGGGGTCAAGGCCTTGGGCGAGACAGCACAGGCTGTTGGGAAACAGCTGGTGGCCGGAAGCCAGAACCCGGCTGCCGGTGAAACAGGAGCTGCAGAGCGAGGGAAAGGACAGGAGCGTTGTTGGGCCCAAATCAGCCATGCCAGCCAAGGAGCGCATGCTCCCCGCTGAGGGCACTGGGCAGCCGTGCACGGTGTGGTGTGAGGTCAGCTGCAGGTAGACCGGGAGAGCCGGGAGGGTTCATGGACAGCAGCAGAGGTCAGGGGCGGGGCCATGGGTCATCCCACTTTGCAGCTCCTCGTATCAGCCTGGGTCCTGGTCTCCTTCTGAGCTGCTGACAACTTAGTAGTTTCAAGTAGTGCAGGTGGAATTTTCAAGCCTCCCCAGAGGCTGCTACAAAGCTGAATTTCCTCTTTGGTTTCTGAGAGGCGTCAGAGGCTGCGCACCTGATCCTCTCCCTGGAGCTCCCCCTCGACAGTCAGGTGTAGAACCAGGGATGGCTGGGGGGCCCTGAGGACGAGGAGTCTGCAGGAACCATCGCAGAGATCAGGGAGGGTGTGGAGCCGCAACAGAACCAGGCACAGCATCAGCCAGCTGTTAAACCACCCAAACATCCAGGCACAAGGAGTGGATAAGCAACAGTGGTGTATGCACTGGCTGGAATATAACACAGCCAGGAAAAGGAGTGAGGCTGTGACACTCGCCACAGCTTGGACAGACTTTGAGGACACCGTGCTCGGTAAGAGGTGCCAGACCCAGAGGACACAGTGTAGACTCCATGAACAGGAAATGCACAAGATGGGTGAACCTAGAGGTAGGAAGTGGATTTGTAATGGCCATAGGCTGGTGAGGGGACAGGTGACCGCTCATGGGGATGATGAAACGGTTTTGGAATTAGAGGTGATGTTTACACAGCACTGTGAATGTCCTAAAACTGCTGAACAGTTCCCTTTAAAGAAGTAAATTGTGCCAGGCATCGTGGCTCACACCTGTCATCCCACTACTCAGGAGGCTGAGGCAGGAGGATTGCTGTGAGTTCAAGGCCAGCCTGAGCTACATAAAGAGACCCTGCCTAAAAAAAAAGATGAACTTTATGTGACTTAGGTTTCGTTTTGTAAAAAGTAGAAATGTAAGAAAACACGTGGCTCCTGACACATCTTAAAGACTGACTAAATTGAAGCCATCATCATTAGATGTAACAGAGACGCAAAAAGTGATATTCATTAATGTTATTTGACAATGATTAATTTTATTTAATATGTAGCACATCCTGATCTTCATAAAAACCCTGTGAGGTAGGTACTTACTAAACCCAGGGCTTTGGCACTGAGCTCCATCCCCAAACCTTTTCATTTTATTTTTCATTTTGAGACAGCATCTCCCTAAGTTGCCCAGGCTGGGCTTGAACTTATGATCTTCCTGCCTCAGCCTCCCAAGTTCTGGGCATGCATGACCACACGTGGCTGACACAACAGGTTTTCTTCTGGCTCCTGACAGGAGGGGAAGTCAAGCCTCAGAGAGGGGAGTTCCTTCTCCTAGGCCAACTCAGTAGCAGCGGGTGGGAGTTTCAAATGCCAGGAGCACTGAGCCCCACAGCACCCGGGGGTCTGACACCAGCTTCCTGCACGCGAGCCCCCAGTGGGTGTGTTCCGTGATAATTGCTAGGAACATGGGGAGGAAACAGAGGTGACCCTGTCCTTAGAGAAGTCCTGGCCCACTGAGGGAGGGTGGGTGGAGACATCGGCAAGCCAAGAAATGTATGAACAAAGCATACGCCTGTCATCCCAGCACTCTGGGAGGCTGAGGCAGGAGGACTGCAGGTTCCAGGCCAGCCCAGACAACTTAGCGAGACCCTGTCTCAAAATGAAAGATAAAAAGGTCTGGAGATGCAACCCACTGCGAAGGCCCTGGGTTTTCTCCTTAATACCGCAGGGAACAAAAGTGGAAACGCTTCGTCACAGAACTTGGAGAGAGGAGAAAATAGCGCGCGGGGATCCCCAGTGTCCCCGCGTCCACCCTGCAATGGCAGGCACCGTGGTTTGGGGCACTGTGGGGTCCTCAAGCACAGTGACAACGCAGGGCCTCGGGAAAAACCTGTTCAAACGACGGATGGGTGGACAGATGGACAGAGGGATGGACAGACGGATGGACGGGTAGATGGATGGACAGATGGACAGAGGGATGGATGGACAGACGGATGGGTGGCCAGAGGGATGGATGGGTGGGTGGGGGTAAGTCGGCTGCCAGGGCTGGGACCAGGGAGTCCTGGTCTCCTGAGCTGGGGCTCGGGGCCAGGCTGGGCTTGGACGGCCCGTGACTCCCCGCAGCTGGGTGGGGTGAGAGGCTGGGAACTGTGGGGGCCCGAGCCCTGGAGGGCAGGGAGTGGAGCCAGGTGCTCCTGCTGAGGCGATGCTATCAGGCACTGGAGCCTGCCGGGGACCTTATCTCTGTCCCGCCCACCGCTCTCCGCTCCTTCCCAGGCTGGTCTCCCGGCCGGCCTGTGCGCTGTGCGTGCTCTGCCATTATCTCCCTCAGCAAGGCCCAGCGGAGCCTGCGCAGTGGCACACACCCGGAGGTTGAGATGGGAGGATCGTGTGAGTTCAAGGCCAGCCTGGGCTACACAGCGAGACCCTGTCTCAGACAAAACAAAACAAGAACCAACAGCTAACAACTAACCCTAACCCTAAACAAAACAAAACAATAGCCATAGCAGCCCTTGTTATTTGCAGAACATCTGCCACCTCTGTGGAAAGGCTGGGAGGCTGAGGCAGGAGGATCACTGCCAAGCCAGGGCAATTTAGCAAGACAGTGTCTCAAAATAGAGAAATAAGAAAAGCTCAGTGTGAAGGGCCTGGGTTCCATCCCCAGTGCTGGAGGACCATGAAAGTGGAGTGACGCAAGGGGCGGAGACGCCCACCTGACCTTTCCTGGGGGTGTGTTCTCACGGTGGCTTCGTCTTCTATGGCCGGAGTCACCAGCCCACTTCAGGCTGGGAGTTTGGGTTTTATTTACGGGCGCTGCGAGTGGGTTGTGAGTGGAGGTGTGGGCAGGCCAGGAAGCTGGTTGGGGCACCATCTCTGGACACCCACAGACGTGCCCCATGGCTGGGGTGGCCCCGAGGCCTCGGGGTTCTCTGGGACGGTGAGTCAGCACAAACGGGGCACCTGCCTTACTCAGGGGCCAAGAAGGCGCTGCAGAGCCACCGGCCCGGCCCCCGGCCACTGAACAGAAATGGGGGCTGGGGCATGGCTTCGTGGGGAGCACGGGCCGGGCTCCGGCGAGGGTCTGAGTTCTGTCCCCAGCGAGGACAGGGAACCCTGATAACTTCTGTTTTCAGTACTGGGGACTCAACCCAGGACCTTTGCACTGAGTCCTGCATTAGATTTTACTTAGAGACAGGGTCTCACCTAAGTGGCCCAGGCAGGGCTCAAACTTGCCATCCTCCTCCTGCCTCAGCCTCCCATAGTGCTAGAATCAGAGAGGTCCCCCACCACTAAGCACTTCCTGGTGGTCCCACCCTCGCAGACCTACTAATGAGGTTTAATTTCAACACCAGATTCAGAGGACACAAGGCAGATTCAAACCGAGGCTCATGCCCATCACCCACCTTCCTGTCCCCCACCTCGGCCCTCCCCTGCTGGTCTGGCCCTGGCAGGCGGTCACCCCATGTCCCTGCCCTGCTGCCATTTGCACCTTGGCCCTGGCCCCAGGAAGGACTGATGCTGCTGTTTTCCTTGCCGATCACACACAGGGGCTTGGAGGTGCTCCCGCTTCTGCTGGGGGTTCAGCGATTCCTAGGCAGGACCCTGGAATGAAAGAACGGAAGAATGAGCGAGTGAGTGAGTGAAACACAGCCGCTCCTTGGCTTACCGTGGCTGATATCCTGATAAACCTCTCATAGGCTGGGAACAAAGTTGTGACCCACACATGTAATCCCAGCACTCAGGAGGCTGAGGCAGGATTTCAGTGGAGGAGAGAGAGAGAGAGGGAGAGAGGGAGAGAGAGGGGATTGGAAAGCTGAGATACCCGGAGATCTTACAAAAGGCAAAGAAATGTTCTTGGGAAGCCCAGGACCCGGGGCAGCTCTGGATTATTTGCTTTTGCTCTTTGCCCTATTGCCTCATGACCACAAGATAGCTGCCACGTCTTCAGCATCACAACAGCGAACAGAGGCCTCTTTAGAGACTTGCCAATGTCAATTTTCCTGTCTGCCTTGAAGTCCAAATGCTCACAAGAGAGCATATCTGATGGCCTGAGCTGGGGATGGGCACCTGCACCGTTGTGGTGAGGTCTTGTGATAGAGATATGTGGTCAGAGGCCCTCACTGTGGTAACCCTGGGGAGGCCGGTCCGGGGGTGTCTGTGATCCTCTCTGCTGGCAGACACCAGATCAGAGTGAGAAGTAGGGCAAAGTGCAGACATGGGCCGGGGAACCAGTTCACAACGGGGCTCCGCTTGTGTCCTCTAATTGTTAGCTTTGGGCTGGTTCTCTGAGCTCCTGAGGAACCAGGGCTGCCCTAGGACCAGGAAGCCTGTGGCCCGGAGCCAGTGCAGTGCCCAGGACAAATCACGGGAGCTGACCCTGGACGGGGGAGCGAGGGCCCCCCACCCGCCACCCGCCACCCGCCATGATGACGTTCAGTCCTTTAGGCAGACCCTTAGGGTCAAGGCTGAGAAGAACAGGCCTATTAAGAGATAATACTCTTTCCCTGGCTAAGATGGGAGACAAGTAATTGAAGAGGCCTTGAACTCGATAAGTAGCCCAGGCTGGCCTCTAACTCCTGGTGATCCTCCTGCCTCAGCCTCCCAAGTGCTGGGATGACAGGTGTGTGCCCGCCATACCTGACAGGGGAGGGTATAATTGAGGAAGTTGGTAAGTTGTCCTCAAGTTGGCAAACACAGAAGAAAAGTATTTCTCAAACTGGGCATTGTGGTACACAGCTATGATCCCAGCTCTCCGGCAGGCTGAGACAGGAGGATTCCAAGTTTTAGTTCCTACCTCAAAATTGAAAAAAAAAAAAGTTAAAAAAGATTTGAGGTATTATTGCTCAGTGCAGATGCCCCAGGTTCAATGTTCAATGCCCTGTGCCTCTCTCTCTCTCTCACCCCCCCCCCACAAGTATTTCTGAGGTCACATGAGATGTTCCCTGTGGCTCAGAAAATCTGAGGGAGTAATGGGGAATCAAAATCCTCCAGCTGCTGACCTGGGCCTCAAGCCATTGAAAATCTCTTGCGCAAGTTCTAGTTACCTTAATTATATTTGCATCAGAGAAGACAGGGAGCTCGGGTCACAGCAGCAAGACGTAGGTGATGCTGTGCGCATTTCACGAATGAGAGATAGAGGTTAGGAGATTTATGTTACATTCCCAAGGCTGCCTGGTTAGTGACAAAGGTAGAAGGATTCAATCCCGTATCTAAGTTTGTCATTGGGATGTTTTGGTTTCAATCAAACACTCAAGTAAGCCAGGTGCATATCTGTAAATCCCAGTTACTCAGGAGGCTGAGGCAGGAGGAGGCCCCAAGGACAGCCTAGGAAACTTAGTGAGACCCTGTCTCAAAGTAAAATCTAGCCAGGTGTGAAAGCACGCACCTAGTCCCCACACTTGGGAGGCTGAGGCAGGAGGGTAGCTGTGAGCTCCAGCCCAGCCTGGGCTACATAGTGAGAGGCTATCTCAAATCCAAACCAAATCAAAATAAAATTTTAAAAAAGGCTGGTGATGTAGCTCAGAGCAAAGGCCCTGATTTCAATCCCCAGTCCTGTAAAACGAGATGAAAACAAAACCCACTCAACTAAAAATGGCTTAACCAGAAAAGATATCTTAAATTTTTTTTTTTTTTGGTGGGGGCTGTTTCCAGTACTGGGAACCAAACTCACGACCTTGTGCTTGCCAGGCAGGAGCTGTGCGGCTGAGCTAAATCCCCAGCCCTGAAATCTTAATTTTTATAAAAATGGAAGGCTTGCAGTAGGTGGTTCTGGAATAATTCAGTAACTCAAAACTGCTCTTTCCTTCCATTTTTCTTCTCTGCTATTCTTACAGCCGGAGTTCTCGTCCAGGGCCGCCGGGAATTTATGAGACCCTTTCTGGCGCTTCTTGAGGTCAAAGTTATTTTCACAATAACAATGGAATCAAGCTTTTCTATCTTGACCCTAATTCTCGCGGGAGGACTCCAGGGACTATTCCAGAGGCTACACCATGTGTACTGATAGCACTTCTGGTGGCCAAGGGAATATGTATTTGTGGAGTTGTGTATTGTTTAAATTTCTTGGTTTCAAATTTTAATACCATCAATCTTGACTGATGTAATTCAGATAAACAAAAATTCTTGGGGGCATTTTCTTTCTTCCTCCCTCCCTCCCTCCCTCCTTTCTTCCCTCCTTTTCTTTCTTTCTTTCTTTTTCTCTAGACAGGATCTCACTCTGTAATTCAGGCTGGCCTTGAACTCACTCACTATGTACCCCAAAGGTTGGCCTCCAACTCATGGTGATCCTCCTGCCTAGCCTTCTGAGTTTGAGGATAACATGGCGTGTGCCACCATGTCAGTGCCATTTTCTTTATAGTGGAGAATATAAAAGGGTCTTCAGAGTGAGTTTCAGAGCTGGTATAGTCAAGTATCGGGTTTTGCACTTGCCTAGTTTCTCCACGGTTGCAAAACAGCTGCCACATTTTTAAAAATTTGATTTAATTAATTAATTTTTTTTTAATTGTCTTTTTTGAGACAGGGTCTCACTATGCAGTTCAGGCTGGCCTTTGTAGCCCAGGCTGGCTTCAAACTTACAACTATCCTCCTGCCTCAGCCTCCTGAGGGCTGGGATTACAGGGGTGCTTTTAAAAATTTCACATATTTACCTTTTCTTTTGGTACCGGGAATCGAACTCAGGACCTTGAGCTTGCAAGGCAGGCACTTGTGCCACTGAGCTATATCCCTGGCCAGTGCTTTTTTAAATTTTAAAGAGAAAAAAACCCCACAAAATTTCAAAACAAGATAATAGGAGGGTAACAATGGTTAATACATTGGGTGTTTTTATCTTTAAACTAGTTACTCAGAGTACAAGATATCAGCATTTAATTCTCTAAACAATATTAGCGCAAACCTTTCTTTTCAATGAACTAAGAGAAATTAGTAGTATAACTATCTTTTATATATATATATTTTTTTTCTTTTTGTTTTTCCCTTCCTTCTTTTCTCTATTCACCCATCCCATTTTGTCTTTCCTTTTAAAGTTCCTTCCCAATTTATTATTGTATATTTTGGGTCTTATTTACTCTTTCAGCTTCTCACACTAGGAAGATAATACTATGTTTACACATAGTATATCTGGTTTAATTACACATAGTGTGTCTGGTTTATTTAACTTATGAGTATGGTCTCCAGTTGCATCCATTCACCTATAAAAGTCTTGAGTTTACCCTTCTTTATGGCTGAGTAGTACTCCATTGTGTAAAAAGACCACATCATTTTTGTATATTCCTCAGTGGATGCGCATTTGGGCTGTTTCCAAGATCTAGCTATTACAGCTGCTATAAACATGGGTGCACATATATCACTGTGGTATGATGTTTTTAATTCTGGGAGGATACCTAGCAGGGGAATAGTTGGGACCTCCAATCCTACTTTTTTGAGGACTCTCCACACTGATGTCCACAGTGGCTGCACCAGGCTGTACTCCCTACAGTGGAGGAGAAGCCTTCCTCTTTTCCCAGAGCCCCTCCAGCACTTGTTATTTGTTGATTCCTTCTAGGGTGAGATGGAATCTCAGTGTTATTTTAATTTGCATCTCTCAAATGACCAGTGATGTTGAACATTTTTTCATATATTTACTTGCTGTTTGTATTTCTTTGTCTGAGAAGTGTGTATTCATCTCAGATGCCCATTTCTGGATTGGGTCTTTAAATTTGGGGGGGGGTCTGATTTTTTTTGAGTTCTTTATACATACTTGATAGTAATCCTTCGTCTGAGAAACATCCGGCAAACATTTTTTCCCACACTGTGGGTTATCTCTTCACTCTGCTGGTGGTTTCTCTTGCTATGCTATGCAAAAGATTTTAACAAGATGAGATCCCAGTTGTTGGTTCTTTGTGATAGTTCCTGTGCAGCTGAGGTTTATTGATAGACTTTGCCTACACCAATGTCTTCAAGAGTTTTACCTATTTTATCTTCCAGCAGAGTGAATGTTTCTGTTTTAATACTTAGATCTTTGATCCATTTCAAATTTAGTTTAGTGCAGGGTGAAAGATATGGGTCCAGTTTTAATCTTCAGCATGTGCAGAGCCAGTTTTTCCAGCAGCACTTATTAGACTATCTTTCTTCCAGTGAATGTGTTTGGCACCTTTGTCAAAGATAAGGTGGCTGAGTATGTCTGGAGTTGTCTCTGCATTTTCTAATCTGTTCCATTGATCTCTGGGTCTGTTTTTTTTTTTGCCAAGTACCATGCTGTTTTTAATCACCATCAGCTGCCACATCTTAAACAACACAACATTGTCCAAAGGTTTTTTTTCATTGGCCAGACTTCAGTTTAATTCCTGGGGTGATGCTTGTAAATTGCCTATGGTGGGTCACTTTATTGCTTGTATTTAGGCCCCATAGGAAATGACTGCTTCTCTGAGGTGTCTTCCAGGTATAACTGGTTATTGGGTTTTGAGTCTGTTACAAGATCCTACATGTTCAATTTGTTGGGGTTGCGAAGTTGCTGCCTGGTTGGCCCCGCCACCCTTTGTTTGGCACTGTGCCACAGTATTTTCTATGACCTCTGGTCAATCTCAGTCTTGGAATACCAGGAAGAACAGCTGTTTAGAACACTTATGTCACTTTTGGCTAAAGTAGTACCATCAGCAATAACGGTAGCAACAATCACAGCCTAGAAAATGACAAATTGAGCTATCCATTAATCTGCCACCATTAACCATATGAACTAGATTTGTAGTTATATAAGAAAATCTAAAAGAGACCAGAAAACTATATGCAGTATATAAGTCCTTACTACGTCAGGGGTTAAAATTTAAAAGGGGTTATTGAGGAAATAGAGGTAGAAGAAGAGGAAGAGTCTAGAAGTAAGGCTGGAAGACAAAGGGGGACCACACTAACTTTGGGAAACGGGTGCAGAAGACTGGAGGGAAAGAGAGAAGGAAGAGATAAAAAGAACAGACCACTGGGGATATAGCTCAGCAGCACAGTGTCTGCCTGGCAAGTGCAAGGTCCTGAGTTCGATTCCCAGTATCAAAAAAAAAAAGAATAGAACCACAACCACAAAGAGGCTGGAAACCACATTCACTCATATAAATACAAGATGAAACAATGAAGGAGAACCCTCCCGCAAAAATAAACCACAACCACAGCAACAACAAAAACAAACAAGAGAAAGAGAGGGGAAAAAGTCCACTTTCAGGTTTGTCTCCACTGTTGCTGGCAGATAGTGTGTGGAGACAGAGTCTCAATCCATGCTGATCTTTCCCAGCAAGCGAGCAGTAGCTTCTTGGTGCGACAGTGGATAAGCTCAGCGAACCTGCACCTTCTGGTCGAGACCATACTCCTTTGGCCTGCAGCCGTCAGCACACCTTCCATGGGCCTGAGCCCAGCTGGGAGCTGCTAGGTGGAGCCAGCGGCCACTCTGAGTCCTGAGCTCAGCCAGCACCTCTTAAAGATGGCTCCCAGCCAATTTCTCTCTGTTGTGCGGGATGACTGGGCCCTCAGCCCTCACCGCCAGCTAGTGCAGTCCTTCATGTCTGCCGCTCCTCTCCACTGCTGCATGTCTCTGAGGAGGCCTCTGAGGTTACCAGCAGGCACCGTGTATCTGCAGGGTTGAACCGCTCCTCTTGTGCAGTGAGTCCCGTCTCAGGGAGAAGGCGTCACGGGCTACGCCCTTGCTCTTTGTTGAAGTTTCTCTCTTCACTCTCTCTGTGGACTTCAGTTTGCTCCTCAGGTCCTTCCTGGGTGCAGGGGACCCACTTCCCTCCCTCTCATCTTCCTCCTGTTGCTATATTCCAGCATCTGGATGGCAACACTCAGAGAGGCTCTTTCTCTGCTGCTTTCCACTCTGCAATCTTGGTGCCTCCCGCTTGGCCAGACTTCAGTAAAGAGGATTTTCCCAGAAGTCCCCCACCAGACCTTCCCTCATGTTTTCTTGGCTAGAGTTTTATTGCATATTCATTTTTTTTCCCTTCTTGGTTTTTAAATTAATTAATTCATTTCTTTAGAGATGGGGACTTGCTATGTAGTTCAGGCTGGCCTTGAACTCACGGCAATCCTCCTGCCTCAGTCTCCTGAGTGCTGGGCTTACAGGTGTGCACTACCAAGCCTGGCTTCCAATGTTTTTTTTATTTTATTTTAACTTTATTTTTTGAGACAGAGTGTCACCATGCAGTTCAGGCCGGCCTTGAACTCCCTTTATAGTCTAGGCTGGCCTTGAACTCACAGCACTTTTCCTGCCTCAGCCTCCCTAGTGCTGGGATTGCAGGTGTGCCCCACTACACCCAGCCCACATATCCACTCTTAAGACATTGGAGATGACTTGTGCTTTGGGTCTCAGTCCTACCTCCCTTAAAGGCTATGTCTTCCTGGGGCCTGTACAAAATTTGGGTTTATTTAGCAAGAAAGAAATGGGGGATATGTAACTTAAAGTATTGGTCCAGCAAATGTAGCTAAGATCTAAAATAACAGTGACTTCAGATAGTAGGAACCTTATTTCTCTCTTACACAGCATCTAATCATAAACTGTCAGGGCTGGTGTGGGTGTTCTCTGGTGCCAGGAACCCAAGATCTTTCTCTGTGATCATTTTGACATTTCTATGCCACTGTCCGCAGCTGTATGTTCCAAGAAATTGCCTCATCACACCTGCTTTCCAGCAGAAAGTGGGTAAGGGCAAGGCACATCCCTTCCCTTTCAGAGCACAACCCGGAAATGGTTATTGTATTCATACTTCATTGGTAGGACCTAGTCACATGACTGTGTGTAGTTGCAAAGGAGTCTGGGAAATAACTGTGCTATTATAAAAGAAAGTGGAGAGTCAGAGTAATTTACACTAGTGTTTTCCACTCTTTGGGTCTGAGGTTTGGTGCTACTAATGTGGAACCAAGTCACAGTTTGGTTAGGAAGAAGGGAGGATGGTTATTGAAGCACTCAGTCTCTACTCGAAGCTATAATGGCCATATTTTTTATAGTTTTCCTATTGCCTTGACTTACTAGGTCACTGTTAAAGATTGTCACCTGTTAAACAATTTCTGTGGCTATGGTAAACAGAATTCAGATCCATATCATGAGAAACACCTCAATAAAAACAAAAGAGTTTATATCAATAATAAATGTTGATGAAATGAAAAAAGAAAGCAAGAGAGAAAAAAGAGAAACTCTCATCTTATTGCTGAGCATGGGGATGAACACCTCTAATCATAGCACTGGGAGGATAAGGCATGAGGATCACAAGTTCAAGCCCAGCCTGGGGACTTCAGTGATTTAGTAAGACTTTGTCACAAAATATAAAAGGGCTGGGTATATGGGGGAGGAAGACCCTGGGTTCAATCTCCAATAGAAAAAAAAGGAGAAAAAAAGGAAGAATAGAAGGAAAAAGAAGAAACTCACAAATTTGTGGGCTCTGATTTCAAATCCTCGGTTCTTCATTTACCAGCTAATAATGGAATTGGATGAACTGAACACTCTGAGAATCAGTTCTACTTTTTTTTTGTTTGAGACAGGGTCTCCCAACATAGTCCAGGCTGGCCTTGAACTCACTATGTATCTCCTGCTGGCCTCAAACTCCCAGTAATCCTCCTGCCTCAGCCTCCCAAGTGCGGGGTTAACAAGGGTGCACCATTGTGCCTAGCTGGGAATCTATAATGCTATTCTGAGGATGAGAAAAAACTCTGAGACTAATAAGCTTCTCCTAGGACCTGGAATATGGTAGGTATCTAATTATAGGGAGATAGATAATTAGCCCCCAGATAACCTTATCAAACCACAACAACATAATCATGGGGTTCTGGCCAGGTGCAGTCATAGCCTCTGGCCTCTGTTTCTCCTCCTTCTTCCCCAGGAAGCCTTTCCCAGACATCTCAGCCCACAATAATATATTTACTTTTAGTCTCAGCTTGTTAGTGCTACATAACAAATCATTCTAAAAATTAGTGTCTTGAAAACAATGATAGGTTTTATTTTGCTCATAAGTCAGTGTGGGCTTGGCAATGGAGTTTGAGAAAATCAAACACCGGGTGTTGGAACAGATACTCTCCAGTATCTCTATCATAGAGGTGTAGTCTCTCCAGAACAACAGATTCAAGTATAGCCAGACTTCTGACTTGGTGGCTCAGGCCCCAAAGTCCCATGTTCTAAGAACAAGAAAATCATGTGGGCCGGGCATGGTAGCACATGCCTATAATCCCAATGACTCAGGAGGCTGAGGCAAGAGGATCATATATTCAAGGCCAGCCTGGGCAAGTTAGAGAGCTTCAGTCTCAACATTTAAAAAAGAGGGGGCGTGGGGTTGTAGTGCTGTAGTAGAGCACCCCAGGGTTCCATCCCCATTGAGAGAGAGAGAGAATTAGGTAGAAGCCACAGTTCCTTTTATGATCTAACCTCATAAGTTACAACCTCACTTCTGCTTCCTGCTGTTTGTTAGAAGTGACTCATTAAGGTATTGTATCATCTTCTCTTGTCTATAAAGTGAAGGCCAATTCACAACCACAAGTCTGCATTTCTGCCTGCAGGAGAGAAAAAGAAGCCTAGAGGGCAAGCCAGAAATAGCTTCTTAAGAACTGACCCGGAAGCAGTAGCTGTCACTTATAGCTTCATCCTATTGGCCAGACCTGGTCACAAGGTCACAGTGAGGTACAAGGTATGCTGGGAAATGTAGTGTTTATTAAACAGCTGTGTCCCAGCCCAAACTTGGGAGATGCTGTATTACCATTGTCCCTTGGAGTCTGTAGAACATTGGTTACAGGAACCCTGTGGATACCAGAATCCATGGTCATTCAAGTCCCTTCTATAAAATAGCTTTATTATTGGCATAGAACCTACGAATCCTCTAAGATAAACTGTCTCTAGATGGCTTATAGTACCTCAGACAACGTAAACTCCATGTGCCTAGCTGTTATATTGTATGGTTTACTGAATAATGACAAAAAGTCTATATGTTCAGAGTGTTTTCTTTTAAACCAGGCATGGTGGTGCACACCTATAATCCCAGCACTTGGGAGGCTGAGACAGGAGGATTGCCATGAGTTTGAGGCCAGCCTGGACTACATAGTGAGTTTAAGGTGAACCTCAACTACAGAGTGAGACCCTGTCTCAAAAACAAAAACAAAAACACAAAAGACATTTTCTTTTTTATTAGTGTATACTTGTGATGCATAATAATTATATTCACCTTGGGAACTGGTACGTACGCATACTGCATCTTTATCATTTTTACTTCCCTTTCCCCTCCCCACCCTCCTGTGTCTGTCCATACCTAGATCCTACACCAATTTTTTCCCCCACACCAGTTTACAAATCTGTCTCATTTCCCATCATCCATCTTTTATTTTGCTTTTTAAGTTATTTATATCTTAGATTTCTCATATAAGTGAAACTATACAATATTTAACCTTCTACATCTGATTAACTTCATTTAGCCTTATGATCTCAAAGTACATCCCATTGTCCTGCAAATGGCTCAAGTTTATTCTTTGTAGCTGGGCTTGGTGGCGAACACCTGTAATCCCAGCACTTGGGAGGCTGCAGCAGGACAATCGCCCAGAATTTGAGGCCAGCCTGGGCTACATAGGGAATTCAAGATCAGCCTGATTTACAAAGTGAAACTCTGTCTCAAAAAACAAAAAACAAAAAACTTATCCTTCTTTATTGCAGAATAATATGCCACTGTGTGTGTGTATGTGTATGTGTATAACATTTTCTTTATACATTCGTGTAACTGGACTATGTTCAGAATATTTTCAAATTGCAATGGTTCAGTTGATGGTTATGGAAGCAAGGGATATGAAGTACTTCTTTCCAACAAGAAAAGGTAAGGAATATATGTGGGTTAGCAATCAGTCTTTGCCGCTTTTTTTTTTTTTTTTTTTTTTTTTT
>NW_004955495.1:3265929-3274658 GCF_000276665.1 Chinchilla lanigera
TGCGCCACCACGCCCTGCCAAAATCTTTCCTTTTCTTTTTGCTATTGGGAATCGAATTCATGATCTGTGCTTGCCAGGCAGGCACTGTGCCACTGAGCTATATTCCCCATTTTTTTGGTTTTTTGAGACAGGATCTCACCATGCAGTTCAGGCTGACCTTGTACTCACTGTATAGCCCACATTAGCCTCGAACTCATGATGTCCCTCCTGCCTCAGCCTCCAAAGTGCTAGGATTACAGGCGTGCGCCACTCCATCTGGCTACCACACTTGTTGAGTGAATAAGTGAACCCATAGAATGACTGGTGGAGTAAGGGATCTATTGATGTCTAATGCATTGTTATGATCAGCCAGGGCTGGAGCTGAGGTTCCATAACACAGCTTTTGCCTAGCATAGGTGAGGCCCTGGGTGCACCACTGAGCAATAACGTTGTGAAGAGAAAGACCCCCTGGCAGGGGGTGGGTGAGTGAGTGACAGCCCTTGGGCTGGCGAGTGGCCTGAACAGCGGTGTATGACCACATGCGGCTGAGGTTTGGAGCGCGAGGCAGCCATCACCTGCCTCCTTTGAGTGACAAGGGCCCTCTGTGTGTATGTTCCAGTTCAGCAATGTCACCTTCTTAATTTTCGGGCCCCTCATGACGTTCCTGATGCACTCGTACATCCAGAAGCGCTCGCGCTACATCTACTGCACCATGGCGCTCTTCGTGTTCACAGGTGGGTGCGGGTCCGGGAGCGTGGGGAACAGCGGGGGAGGGGGGTCAGGCCCTTCCTGATGCTCTGCTGGTCCCTAGGCCTCTTCTCCATGTACTTCCACGCGACGCTCAGCTTCCTGGGCCAGCTGCTGGATGAGGTAGCCATCCTGTGGATGCTGGCCAGCAGCTACAGCATCTGGATGCCCCGTTGCTACTTCCCCACCTTCGTCAAGGGCAGCAGGTGAGGCCTCTCGGCTGTACCCGAGGGCCGCCCCCGGCCCCTCTGCGACACTGACTGAGCTCACCTGAGCCCGGGCCCACGCCGGGCCCGCTCCCGAGCCAGCCCCGGGATTCTTTCCCGACCCGGTCTGATTTGCTTGGACGGGAGCCTCTCCAGACTGCAAGGCAACTTCCCAGACACCAGGCGCGCGCCTCCCTGGGCCTAGGGACCTCTCCTCTGAGCCACTCCCCTGGGCTCCCTGAGCCTTTAGGGCGCCTGGGGCCCCGCGCTGCGTAACTGACCCACCCACATCCAGTCCTCTAAAACGCCTTCTGGGACCCCTGGCCCTCGCCACCCCAACACTCCTGCCATCTCCAGTCTCTGGGCTCCTGAGAGCCAGCTGGGTTTGGGGATCCCTCCTCTGAGCCTTCCCTGCCCTCCTCGGGCCCCTGGTGCTTCCGCTGACTGCCCTGGGCCCTCCAGCCCTTCCCTCCATCCACCCAGCCACTGCCGAGTCCCCCGGCTGGGCTCCTTGTGCCTCGTGTGCCCTTCCCCATGAAGCCCAGGACCCTTTTCAGCAAGGTGACCTTACCCAATCGCCCCAGATGTGCCCGACACCCACAACTGAGCCCCCGTGTCCCTAGGTTTCAGTTCACCTGCATGATCCTGACCGGCACCGTGATCGCCACCTGCCTATCTGTCGTGAGGCCCACTGCCAACGCGTACGCCCTCAACAGCGTCGCCCTGCACATCGTCTACATGGTGCGCTTGGAATACAAGAAGTGAGTGAGGCCGGGTGCGGTGGTGCAGGGCTGTCATCCCAGCACTCCGGGAGGATGAGGCAGGAGGATTGCAAGTTTGACCCCAGCCTAGGCAACTCAGTGACTCCAGAGAAACCTTGTCTCAAAACAAAAACCGAAAAGAGATGAGGATGTAGTTCAGTGTGAAGGCCCCGGGTTCCATCCCTAGTACTGCTAAAGAAAAACAACTGAATGGAGGCTGAAGACTCCTGGGAGGGGCCTCCTGCCCCCCAATCCAAGGACCCCCTACTACCCATCATGCTCCAAGCACTGAGTTCCTTTAACTGCAGGCTCCTGGGAGGGACATTTCTCCCCAGACCACCCTGCAATGCCTGACAGGGCGGGATTGGAACCCAAGTCTGTTTCACTGCTGAGCTGGCCCTCTGCATGATAAAACCCTGAAGGACACACTGATTGGTGGTGAGAATAGCCCTGGTAGTGTTGGGATGGAAACAAAAGATGTCCTCCAGAAAGCTCCTGTGTTAGGAAGTGGGGCTTTTTGGAAGGTGATCCGGTCACCTGGCACTGACCCTGCCAAAGGGTGAGTCCACTGAGTTCCTAGCTGAGCGTGCTGTGTGGAAGAAGGAGGTCACTGAGGGCATGACCCCGAGGGTCGTCTTCTTGTCTCTGCCCCTCCTCCCTCTCCGGCTCTTTTTTAACTCTGCTTCCTTCCCGCCATGAGGCGAGCAGCTTTCCTCTGCCAGGCCCTTCCGCCAGCCAACCATGGACTGAGACCTCTGAATCTACCGCCAAAATAACCTTTTTCTCCTTTATGTTGGGTAGGTCAGGATACTTAGTCCCAGCAGCTGAAAGGTGACAGTTACAGCCCACCCAAAACTTCCACACACCCACCAACCAGCTCCAATAACCGTCAACATTGAACCAGTGTGTGTTACACATGCCCCTTAGATCTATGTACTTTCACCCTTCAATCTTTCAGGAATTAATTCTCCCAACAATTATTGACTTCCACCCACACCGGTCCTAGCAGGAGAGACAGAGGATCTCAAATCAGTCCATTTGAGAAGAATCAAAAGGTTATAAACAGAGAAGGCAGGGCACAGGAAAATCTGTGGGTGTTGTTTAGCATCCCCGTGCTACGAAGTGTTGGATTATGTGACCATCCAGAGATGTGGTGCCAGGGTCGTGGGAGGGAGGGAGGAAGGAGTGACCATAGGAAGCAAGAAGAAGCCATCGCCGTTCCCATAGAGAGCGCTCCCTGAAGATGTCATATCCAGTTCCTGGTTGCGACCAGCCTGAAGCAGCCCCCAGAGGAAGTAGGGAAATCAATATTCTAGCAGTATCCTCTTCCAACCTTTTGATTTCCTGCTGGTCCCCACATGGGTCAAGAAACTGGAAACCATTGGCTAAGCCAATTGGAAACAAACGACCAAGCCAACTGGTAACCATTGGTCAAGCCAAGTAGAAACCAACGGCCAAGCCCACTGGAAAGCACTGGCCAAGCTAACTGGAAGTCATTGGCCAAGCCAACTGGAAACTCATCATCAAAGCCAACTAGGGCTGGGGATATAGCTCAGTGGTAGAAGTGTCTGCCTGGCAAGCACAAGGTCCTGAGTTCGATTCCCGGAACAACAGCAATAGCAACAAAAAAAGACAAAGCCAACTAGAAACCATTGGCCAGAGTTAACATCTGCACTTAGTGACCTGTAAATACTTAGCAAGTATTAGCTACAAGCACATATTAGGGACCATGTTAGTCAGATTTCTGCTACTGTAACAAAGACTTGAGATGAACCTACTTATAAAGAGGTAAGGTGAGCCGAGCATGGTGTCATGCACCTGTGGTCTCAGCTACTCAGAAGGCTGAGGCGGGAGGATGGCTTGAGCCTAGGAGATCAAGGCAGCAGGGGCAGCACAACATGATAAGAAAGGTAAGGAGAATTCTTTCCCAACAAGAAAGGTAAGGTGTCGTCAGGCTCACAGTTTAGAGGTTCTAGTCCGTGATTGGATGGTCCCATCTCTGTGCTGGTACACGGGGCCAGCAATGCATGGCAGAGCAATACCTGTCTTTTTATACACAGGAAGCGAAGGGGAAAGAGGTGAGCAGACCAGGGTCTTCAGTGTGCAATGACTGCTCCCAAGGCTGGGCCTCTTAAAGTCCTACCCCTACCCCTCAGCATGAGCTGGGGACCCGGCCTTTAACACCGGGGCCTTTGAGGACACTCCTGGTCCAAACAGTCCAAATTATCAACTCACAGACACCTTTAGGCCCTGCTCCTTCCCTCCGCCCATCCTTGGATGGCGGGAATTTCCCGCACGGCCCCCGCAGGTGCTGCTGTCTGAGCCGGCCCCGCGTCCCTCACCTCCTTCCAGGACCAGAAACATGCAGCTGCGGCATATGATCGAGATGTCTGTGATTCTGTGGGCCGGCGCCCTGGCCAGCTGGATCAGCGACCGCTTGTTTTGCAGCTTCTGGCAGCAGGTTAATTTCTTCTACCTGCACAGCATCTGGTGAGTTCCTGCCCCCGGCCTGAGCCCCCAGAATCAGAGGAGCTCGGGGGCCAGAGTTTGGAGCAGGAGCCCGGGGTGGGGCAGGGAGCCGAGGGGGCAGAGCTAGACGTTCAGGCTGGGCAGGCAGGGGAAGCTGGGGGCCGGGCCCTACGGTCCCTCTGGGGGGCTGAGATCCGGGAGAGTCGGGAGGGGCCGGGGAGGGCCGGGGGTGTCCTGCGCCCTCACCACCCTCTCCCTTCACCCCGCAGGCACGTGCTCATCAGCTTCATGTTCCCGTATGGCTTCGTCACCATGGCCTTGGTGGACGCCAGGTACGAGATGCCGAGCCAGACCCTCAGAGTCCGCTACTGGCCGCGGGACACTTGGCCCGTGGGGCTGCCCTACGTCGAGGTCCAGGCTGATGACAAGAACTGCTGAGGCCTGCCGGTCCCTTCACAGTCACCTGCTTGTGGGTTCACCTGGGACCGGAGGCGGAGGCCTGCACAAGCGCTAGGCCTGCACGAGGGACTCCCCGGGTCCTTTTGTCTTTCTCCTGCCTCCCGCTGTGTCTTACCCCATCCTGCCCCCACCGCGGGGCATGATGTCCTGCTGTCCCTAGTGGCCGTCTGATGCCCCTGCTATGGCTCCCCTCCACGACCCGTCCTGTCCTCTTTCACTTCCTCCACTGTGTCCACACCTTCCCCATGGCCACTGTCACATCAGCTGGTGGGGCTGGGGCCCCAGGGACCAGGAGACCTCAGTGAGGTGGCAGCATGCCTTGGTTCCGCCTTCAGCCATGACAATGTCCCCGGTACTTGGGGAGTGGCACAAGCACATGCAGGGGCCTCGCAGACCCCCAGGCAGGTGCTCCATACTAGAGGAGGAGTCATCGCTGGTGGACATCTGAGGACAGTGGGGGACACCCTGGGCTATGCGGGCCCCCTGGACCGTGGGGACACCGAGGGGGTGCGGGTGTCCAGTCTACATCTAAAGCAGGACCAGAAACAGGGGAGGGAGCAGGGAGCATGATACGCATGGGGGTTAAGGCTACAGGGCTTGAAGCCCGACGGATCTGAGTGTGGGTCCCTGCTTGATCACTGACCAGCTGTGTAATCTCAGGGATGCTGCTTCCGAAGCTTAGCGCCTTGTTTGTAAATAATATTCCCTTCAGGCCAGGGATATAGCTCAGTGGCACAAGTGCCTGCCTGGTAAGTGCAAGGTCCTGAGTTTGATTCTCGGTAACCACACCAATAAAATAAAATAATATTCCCTCTCTCATGATGTTGCTGTGTGAATAAAGGAAGTTGATGTGTGTAGTGTTTTCTACAGAGTCTTCCAAACATCTGTCCATCCATTTATACTCTAATCCAACCACCCATTTATACATACACCTGTCTACTCATGCATACATGATTGATCTTTCCATCCACCCAGGTACCCTTTGATTTACCTATCGTGTACTAGCTTTGGTGGCACATATACTAAAACAATTGATTTACCTATCCATTAAATCATTCATTTGTTGATTTTTTTTTTTTTTTTTTTTTTTTGGAGGCAAGTTCTTGTTATATAGTTCAGGCTGGCCTTGAATTTGTGGGATCTTCCTTCCTCATCCTCCTGGGTGCTGGGATTACAGGCATGTGCCACCAAGCCCGGCCTTCCATCCTTTGAATTATCTATCCATTAATTTATCCATTAATCTGCCCATTTATTCTTTCTTTGATTTACCTATCCATTCACCCATCCTCCATTAATTGATGTATGCACCCGTTCTTCCACTCATAAATCTACTCACCTTTAACTTACCCATTCACACATCTATTAACTTTACTTAATAATTAAATCATCTGTGTATCCAGCCTTTCATTTATCTATCCATCCATCCATCCATCCATTCCCCTCACTCATATACCAAACTCTCCACTGAAACAGCCACCCATCATCCATCCGTCCTTTAAATTACTCATTCATTAATTCGTCATCCACCTACCTATCCGTCTGTCCGTCTGGCTGTCAGTCTATCCATTATAGATCCATGCATTTTCACATCCTCTGTTTACTGTTTCATCTATCATAGTTGTATCCATCTACTCATTCACTAAAGTGTTCATCCATCACTGAAGCATTCTTCTTCCCATTATCCATCTATATACTTATTATTCACCCAACATCAGCCCATTATCCTTTCATTTCATTTTCTTTCTTTCTTCTTTTTCTTTATTGTTGTGCTGGGGTTTAATCCCAGGGCCTTAGCACTGAGCTACATCAACAGACATTTATTTCTTTATTTAGACCAAGTCTTGCTATGTAGTTCAACCTGGCCTTGAATTCACTGTGTCACTGAGGCTGGCCTCAGACTTGCAGTGACCCTCCTGCCTCAGCCTTCTGAATGCTCCCAGCCATTTAAATTTTTTATCTTAATAGAAGATCTCACTAAGTTGTCCAGGATGGACTTGAAGTTCCCATCCTCCCGCCTCAGCCTCCCAGAGTGCTGGGATGACAGGTGTGTGCCACCACTCCTGGCTTGAGGTCCTTAATGGGGGGTCCCTGGATGACTTTCAGTATTCACAGTACTGCTTGGTACTGTCTGACAAAAGTAAGTTTCTGGGTACATTACCAAAGCCCTGCAGTGCATTATTTCAAACAGATGAGAACCCTGTCATTATTGTAGATGTGGCTCAGGGAGGGGAAGTGAGTTGCCCAAGACCAGAGCCTGGGCTTGAGCCCAGGTCTCTCTCCCTGCTGCTCTTTGCATGATACTGAGTCATCAGTGGGATTGAACTTGACCTTGAGTCCCCTGCTGCTGGGTCTTCCTGACAGTGTTTCAGAGACCAAATGTCTCTGGGTTGTGCAGGGGAGTGTTTCCACATGTTTGTGAAATCACCTGCAAAATATTGTGTGTCTCAGTGTCTGAGGGGGCCGGGGGGAATTGTTCTTCTACGACTGCCTGAAGAGGCATTTGACCTGGTAACAGTTAAAAGCCTTAGATCAAAAACTTCCTGGGATGCCAGGGCCATGGCATGTGCCTGTAATCCCGGCAATCTAGGAGGCTGAGGCAGGAGGATTTCAAGTTCCAGCCTAGCCTGAGCAATTTGGCAAGACCCTGTCTCAAAATTAAAAATAATAGAGGCTGGGAATGAAGCTCAGTATAAAGGCCCTGGCTTCAGTCCCCAGCACTGAAAAAGCAAGCAAGCAAGCAGGCAGGCAGGCAGGCAGGCAGGCTTTCTAGGGGGAGCGGGTAGGAAAGCATCTGGCCCTGACTTGGTTCCATTTCTTCTCCTCCGCTGGCTTCTGTGGCTGTGGGGTGAAATCACCCCAAATTTTCCAACAGGTGATGCCGAAGGACACTCCTTGTTTGATGTTGTTTATGTGAAATGGGCAGAACAGGGACAGAAAGCAAGTTGTGGGGGTCAGACGCTAGAGAAGGGTGCTGGAGCAGGACGCACTGCTTCCTGGGGGCGGGGCTCCCCTTCCAGGGCTGGGTGACCAACACCGTGAATGTTCCCAGTAGGCTCTGCGCTTCCATAGGGTAAACAGTTTGTTGTACTTCGGGAGGATTTACTCTCAACTAAACATTTAAAAGAAATTCTAGAGTCACTCACACACAACTCAGGTCATGGCCCACTATGATGTCTGTCTGTTTGTTTGTTTGTTTGTTTGTGGTGCGGTAGGAGGCAGGGGCAACCCTGGAGCTTGAATCCGGAGTGCTGAGCTGCATCCCCAGTCTTTTACATGTTTTACTGTGAGGCAGGGTGTCACTAAGTGGCTAAAGTGCCCAGGGTGGTCTTGAACTTGGGATCCTCCTGTCTCTGCCTCTCAAGGGCTGGCCCTAGGTTCAATCCCAATTATTGGAAGAGAAATTCATTTAGAGTTGATGTAAGGGCTCCCACTGGCCCTGGGCAGGACACCCCCAAATCAAGGACCACTGCAGAGAAAAGGAATGATGTTAGGAGAGGAGAAATTGCAATGTTCATTGTTCTCACCTTTTCTAAGCACATATCTGGTTTTCATATATTTTTGATCTTCGCCAAAACCATTCATGGTTCCCCACTGCCTGTGGGACAAGGGTCAAACATCTCAGCATTGCCAGGTGTGGTGGTGCACACCTGTCATCCCAACCCTTGGGAGGCTGAGGCAGGAGGATTGCCGAAAGTTCAAGGCCAGCCTGGACTACATGGCAAGATCTTGTCTCAAAAAAAAAAAAAAGAATCTCAGTATGACATTCAAGGTTTGCTCCACGCTGAAGTTCATCTGGGGTGGGCCTCAACCAGCTGCTGTTGGCCTCTGCTGTCCTAGCTTGGTCAGCATTATGATGGGTAGTTGCTGGCGATCTAAGAGAGGCAAAACACATGGCAGGCCAGAAAGGGGATTCCAAAAAAATATCCTGAAGGGCTGGATCATCTAGAAATGGAGAGAACTATGTGTAAAAGCCTGCCAGGCGCAGTGGCACATACCTGTCATCCCAGTGCTGTGGGAGGCTGAGTCAGGAGAATCACAAATTCAAGTCCTGCCTGGGCAATATAATGAGGCCCTGTCTCAAAATAATAATAATAATAATAATAATAAT
>NW_004955495.1:3274876-3279251 GCF_000276665.1 Chinchilla lanigera
AGAGAGACCCTTTCTTGGGTGCAAACAAATTGTCCCAGCAGAGGGCGGTAGAGACTTGGTGTAACAGCGGATCTGTACTGGATCAGAAGCCAAGCCATAAACATCCAAAATATTGCTTTGGAGCTGTGAAAGCTTGGGTCAGTTATGCCCCCTCTACGTCTCAACTCCATGGCTTGTAACATTGGGATAACAAGCAAAACAGATACAAAATAGATTGAACACAAGGATTTGTGCGTTCTGCCAAATCCCCAAATTATCATTTTCTTTGACTCTACTCCCTCTTCTTACATGGATACAAGAGGAAACATTGTATCGAGGGTACCAGTCCTCCATCACATAAGTGGATACAGTAACACAAGTGTTATTAATTGCAGAGCAGAGGTGCTTAACCCAAGCTATCCATCAAGACTCCCTGCTTAGCTGAAAGAAAAGGGAAAAACCCAGCCCTGACCCACCCCAGGCTAATAAAAGTGGAACCAGCCTTTCTTCCTTTCTTCCTTTCCTTCTTTTTTGCTGTACTTGGTATCCAACCCATGCTACCACTAATTTACATCCCCAGTCCCTTTTATGTTTTTATTCTGAAGTAGGGTTCCCCTAAACTGTACAAGCTGTCCTCAAACTTGTGATCCTCCTGCCTCAGCCTCCCAGAGTGTATGGGTATATTTTAAACCACCTCCAGAGACTTCCATATCCAAACAAGGTTGGAGAACCCTGCACCAAGAACTGTCCCTTGCCTATGGCTGGGCGTCCCAGAGCTGTTTCCTTTGTCATTTTAGCAGATGTAAGGCCGACTTTCTGAAACCTATAGAGATAGTTAATATGTACTTGGGTTATGTGTGCGTGAGTTACAAGCTGTTTTTTGTTTGTTGTTTTTTTTTTAACTTTCTTAGAGCTTTGTGGCCTGTATGCTGTCTGTAGTTTTAGTTCCCTCCGTGACAAATATAGGCCTGCTGTCACTGCCAATGGTCAAAGGTAGGCCATATCTAGGGATGAGTTTTTACATCACGCCCCTTCAAATTTTGTTGTCTTTTTAGCACAGGTAGGGATGAGAGGTCGGGGCCAGTGACACAGACGCTGAAGCCTGAGCTGGCTGCAGGGGCACAGGTGCCAGCGCTGTGGCTTGAGCTCGTAGAACAGACGGTGGGGGCAGGTCTGGCTCTGATCTGCTGGGAAAACCGGGTGAAGTTTTTCCGGCTGGGGTTGATGTTCCAGTCAATTGGATCCAGGGAGGGGACTTAGGCCTCTGGACTGGAATATTTTGTGTTGTTGGTGGCAGGTTTCCAAGCAGCAGCAGGAAGCGCTGTGCTGTGCAGATCACCCCCGCAGGAGAGTTTTGGCCAGAATGGCTTTGTTCAAGGTGACCACAGCATATCTGGCCCGTAGGACTTCAACCCTAACAGAGCTACTTTCATCTGTAAACAAGGTACAGTCAGCATTTGTCAGGGGGTCCATTTTCAAGAACAGTTCATCCCATACAGCATGTGGCACCTGGACAGTTAGGTCTTGGTCTAAGGTGAGCTTGAAGGCTTTCTTGACCAGAAAGACACGGTTGTTAGAGCTCAGAGGCAAAGGGGGAGACAGCCCTTCGTGACTGAATCCAAGGATTTGCGCATGTAGGCCACCGGGCGCTCCCAGGCGCTCAGTCTGAGTAAGCGTCACCGTTTTTGTGAACTCAAGGATCCAGATTCTATAGAAGCCAGCAGCTCTAAGAAACTTGTGGAGGTTTTTGCTCTTATTTCTGTAACCAGTTTCTGCCAGATATTGTAGCAGAGCTTTTGTGTCTTTCCAGTAGGTAGCTTGGAAGTGTCATTAATCAGAAGTGTTTTTTAAAGAGGGAACACGAATCTCAACCTCGGGGAGGTTGAGTCCAGGTCAGTTGTGAAGAGGGGCTGGATAACAGGAGCCAGCTGGAGGCAGAAGAAGGCAATTTTTAGGTCCAGGCAGGTGTACCAGTAGGCTGTAGGTGGCAGAAGACTGAGGCAAAGTATGTGGAGGGCAATTGTGGTGGCATTTCAGGCAGGAGAGGTGTATTTTAGCGGTTTGACAGTCTATACTGCTTGCTCAGGGGACTGTGATGGAGCTGGAAGGGACAGAGAAACCTGGGAGAAGAAGTGCTGGTGGCTTGGCCAAATCTATTGCTAGAGCCTCCCAAAAAGCCGTGGGAGAGTTTTTAACCCCTTGAGGCAATTGAGTCCAAGTGAGCTGGCCTTTTATCTCAGGATCTTTCCAGTTGAAGAGGCTTATGGGAGCAACTCACAAGCAGAGGGGGGCATCCTTTAAACCAAGAATGATCCAAAAAGGGTGTGTGGGTCGGGAACCACAGTGTGCAGGGTGACAGCTGCACTGTTGACAGCGTGGAGATCTTGCTGAGGTGATTAACAGTCTATCAGGCTGAGGTGTGGCTGGATGCCTGTTTGTGCTCCCTGTGACATCTGACACAATGGGGCTGGGGAGTCACTGTGAGGCAGCATGGTTTACAGCCAGGCCCAGACGTGAGTCCTTAGTTCATACCTCTGGGAGGAGAGTCTTCAGGATTTAAGGACTATGACTATTTGTCTCAGGCCGATGTAGGCATCATCTGTCTCTTGGGGAACCAGTCAAAGTTGAAAGTGCAGGGTTGTGCCAGGGATATAGCTCAGTGGCATAAGCACCTGCCTGGCAAGCACAAGGTCCTGAGTTCGATTCCTGGTACCAACAGAAAAAAAGAAAGAAAGGAAGGAAGTGCAGGGTTAAATGAGAGGGAGGCTGACTGGCTTGGTGCAAAGGAGATGGTTGCTTCTAACTTGAAGAGGAGCTCCCTTTCCAGAAGCAGTATGCAGACTGCTTTATACAGGAATTTATGCTTTGTGAGATGTCTTCCCAGGATCAAGCTTGTGCTTGGCAGAGGGGCAAAAGGCAAGAGTCCCAGTTGGTAGCTTTTTGACAGAGAGAACTTTTGAAGGCAGAGTGTTTTGTCCCATCATCTTCCAGGAAAGTCACAGGTTTGTCCCTGATTTTTGCAATGACTGTGGGTTCTCAGGGGCTCAATTTGATGAAGCACAGTCTATTTTATCTATTCTGGCCCGACAGGGCACAACTCATTTGTCAGGGCTGAGGTCCAATTTTTCATCAGTCAAAATGTGGAACTCAGAAGGAACTGCTGACAGTCACCGTGGGTGGGAGTTAGATGACACCATCTGACCAGGATAGGTGGAGCCGTGAAGCAGAGGGTTCAGGGGGAGGCCCTCTGTGCCTGAATGCAGGCAATGGCCAGCTGGAACAAGTTCAATCGCCTGGAAGTAGATGAGTCAGGAGCAGAGAGTGAAACTATAGGTGTTGGCAGCGGCTGCGGCAGCCGGTGAGGGCCCCAAGGTGGAATTCTCAGGAAGAATGGGCCTCTTTTCTCTCTCTCTCTCTCTCTCTCTCTTTTTTTTTTCTTTAAGATGCAGGGAACAGTTTGGTTTTATTTTAACTCTGTAAAAACGCTCTGACCTCCTACATGTGTGTTTTGTACTCTTGAACAATGGGACAACAGACAAAGGGTGGGTACCCCTCAGCGAGAGACCATTTAGATGCCTGCTTGGCTGCACCCCTCATGGAGACTTAGGCTCAACTTAGCTAAGGAAGGTGCCAGGCCTCCCTTACGCCGTATGCTGATCGCCATGGAACCGCAGGTGAGGGCCCAGTCAGCCACCTCAACCAGGGCTTCCCAGGCTTGGTGCACACACGGAGCAGCCTATTGCTTACACTACCTGCTGCATTCACTTGCACATTCATTCAGCAGGTGCTCAGAGGTTACACATCTTAACCCCTCTTCCCTTGATGGTGGCCTTAACTAACAAGAGTTGATCAAGCTCTTCTTCAGCTTGAATTGAGCAGGACTGACAGACAGACTAATTGAGATGCCCCTGGGGGTCTTACCAGAAATCAGGCAGGCAGAGAGACAGAGACAGATTGTCTTCTCCTGCCTTTAGGGTCTGATGTGAGCTGCTTGAGCAGGAAGCCAGAAATCTTCCTCCAGACCTCTGAGTGGACTTGAGAAATCTCAAGGGCGTGTCTTCCCCTTGGGACCTGGAGAGGTCCTTGTTCCCTCCTCAAGGGCAACTGGTGACCAAAGACGTCATCATGATCAGTCTTTCCAGCCAATGCACCAGATGCAATGGCAAGCAAAACCACCGAATGACACCCAGGATTTGGAGGCAGATTTATTTACATCTTTCGGCACTGATCAGGATCATTCTCAGAATATTGGCCCCTGGTCTCTGGTGGTTTAGGGCTTATATGAGATAAGAAAGCAGGAAGTACAGAGGCAGAATGGCTTGTCAATTGGAAATTGGTTTATACAATGTGCATCACAGTGACCAGCCATTTCTAAGCAATAAGAGCAACCAGAACT
>NW_004955495.1:3279351-3281143 GCF_000276665.1 Chinchilla lanigera
GCCCTGGAACAGGAACTATTACCTGGGCAACTAACAAACTAAAGTATACTGGTGGGGTGGGGGTACATTTTCTGCTACACCAATAGACACCTTTGGAAGAGGTGGTCCCTGCCAACATGTTGAGGCCAGCCAGCATGGTGGCACCCACCTGCTTGAGAGCAACCTGGGCAATGTAGTGAGACCATGTCATGAAATAAAATTCAAAAAATGAAGACTGGTATGCTCAGTGGTAGAGCATCCCTGGCTTTTGTTTGGTTGGTTTTGTTTTGTTTTGTTGAGACAGGGTCTCGCTATGTAGTTCAGGCTGGCCTCAAACTGCTGGAGATCTTCCTGCCTCCCAAGTGCTGGGATCACGAGTGTGCACTGCAGCGTCTGGCTGTTGCTTATTTTCTTAGCATCACCTCCATATCTTTTTTCCCTTTCTTTATGTCATGCCCTGGATTAAAAAGAAAGGTGACGCTATCATATCAGCAATGGCCTCCTTCAGATGTGCTTTGTTTTGTTTCCAGTCCTGGAGATTGAACCTAGGGTCTTGCGAATCTAAGCCAGGCACTTTAGCGTGGATCTACCTCCTCAGCCCCTTCTAGTCTTTCATACAGGATCTTGTTAAACTGCCCAGACTCACCTTGAATTTGTGATCCTCCTGTTTCAGCCTCCAGAGTAGCAGGCATAACAGGCAATCAGTGCCACCACCCATCAGGATTTATTTATTTACTTATTTCCACGCCAGCAATTGAACCCAGGAACCCCGTACATACTAGTCTTGCACCAGGCACCACTGAACGACACCACCAGGTGCTACAATGTTTAACTTTTATTGACAGCTGTTTATACTACGGGATACAATGTAATGCTTCAATATATGTATACAGTGCACAGTGAGAAACGGGCTGATTAACATATCCATCGCTTCATGTATTTATTTTTGCAGTGAGAAGATTGAAAAACCACTGTTTTCACAATTTTAAAATGTACCCTATTTCCCAGCTACTCAGGAAGCTGAGTCAGGATGATCTCTTGCTCCCAGGAGTTGGAAACCAGCTTGGCCCACATAGCCTGTCCCGAAGAAACGGGCTAGAAGAAATACATCTGTTATTATTAACCATAGTCACCTTGTGCTGGAGGTAATGGAACGTATCCCCCCTTACTGAACACATGACACCATGTCGTTCATTCTAGTAAAGCAGGGCTTCGAATGCTGTCACTCCAATCAACATGCAGTCGAGTCATCCCCTGCACCCCAGAGTTCTTGTTCCTATTCTGCAGATGCACAGACTCAGGAGGGAGAGGCAGGGACATTGGTTTGCCACGTAAATCCAGGATTACTTCCAGAGCGCATTCCATCACATAGGAGCAACACGCGGCCAGGACACAAAAGCGTCCCCGGGGTAATCCGTGTTCCCAGAGTTCCAATGTGCACCCTCTGGGGCGCCGGCCCCCGGGACACTCCAGCCGGCGAGGCACGGGCCGCAGTGCGCAGGCGCACAGCCCCTTCCCGCCCCCGCCCCCCTCCACGTGCGGCGCACACCTCGCGCTCCCCTCGGCTGAGCTCTGCTCGCGCCTCCCTCCCTCCCTCCTCCCGCCCCTCCGGTCCCGGCCTCCCATTGGCGGAAGGCTTCGTTCCTCCGACCGCCGCCCGGCGGGCCCCCGACAAGTCGGAAGTCCCGCCCTCCGAGCGGTGGTCCGTCCCGTGGATTGGCCCAGAGAACTATCCATCTGGGCGGCCGGCCCGAGTCGGCGTCGGGGGCCCGCGGTCGGTGAGCGACCCGGGCTGGCGGTGGTTTCCGGTTCC
>NW_004955495.1:3281384-3302622 GCF_000276665.1 Chinchilla lanigera
CCCGCCCGGCCCCGGCCTCCCCGCCCGCTTTGTGCGCGCCCGTTGCTCCCCGGCCTGCAAGTGGGGCGGGGCGCCCCTCCCCCATCCGCGCCCCCAGCCCCCCGGGGACCGCGGCCTGGCTCGAGCCCCCGGGACACGCCTGGGAAACCCGGTGCGACCCCGAGCTCCCTGGGATGGCCCTGGGGACCCCGGTTCGACCCGGGACCCCTCGGGAAGCTCCTGGGAACCCAGTCGGACCCAGGACCCCATAGGATGCCACTGGGCATCCCGAGCTCCACCCGGCGTCCCTGCAGACAGCTCTGGGGTCTCCGGCACAGCCCAGCGCCCCCTCATCCCCCCAGATTCAGGCTGAGCTTTTCCCCTCGCGTTCTGTGGCCAGGCCGTGTCTTCCCTTCTCTCTGGACCCCACGTCACCTCAAACTCCATAAACCACCAGCCTCGGTGCTGCCTGTTCTCCCGCCAGCCTTAGCTCAGGTTGGAGTCCGTCTAGTGGCCGCCCAACCCAGGCCAGCCCAAGGCCACCCTTCCCCCAGCCCCCTTCCTGGGCCTGAGCCGTCCTGCCCCTACCTGAGCATCTCTCTCCTTGCACCCCAGCCGGGCCCGAGCCCCCGCATCTCCCTGGGTCCCGCGCTGCCATCCTCGCTCCGGCTTGGGCTTGTGGACGCACTGCTGCCCTGGGCCCCCTCTAGGTTCGGAGCCCTAGTCATTTTCCCCCGGGCCTCAGGGCCTGGGGCTGTCTCTTTTACCTTTCCACTCTCTTCTCTCGGAGCCCGAGACCAGGGACTTCCTTCTCTGACCTAATTCACCTTCTAGCTGCTCCCCCGTGTCCTTCAATTTCCATTTCTTCCCCAGCATCTTAGCCCCTGGGTCTGGGGCCTAGGTAGATCCCCCACCTCCTGCTCTCTCCTGTAGGCACCTCCCCTTTTGATGTGGAAGCCAAGCCGTCGCCAGTCCTGTTGGTTCTTGTGGACCCAAAGGCCTTTCTGGCTCCCGACTCCCGGCCCGGTGCTGTCTGCCTTCTTCAGCACCCAGGCCCCTTCCCTGGGTGCTCAAACCCAGCTTCACCGCTGTCTCCAACCCAGGGCCATTTCTTCAACCTCCTCTTCTGCCCGGGCTTCCAGGGGCGCGAGGCCAGGGAGGCAGGCATTGTGGGGCTGTGGGGGTGGCAGCCAAACTCTCTGCCGAGAGCGAGGGCAGGTCGGGGCGTCCCTAGCTGCTGGCGCCAGGGAGGCGGCTCTGCCTGGTAAGGCGCTGTGAGCTGTGTGGTATCTGGGGTGGGGGTGGGGGGCAAAAGACCCTTCTCCTGCACCGCCCTCCCAGTGGCCTGGGATCACTGAGGCAGGTGACTCAGGCTTCCATCTTTGGTGTGTGATCTTTGTCTTGAGAGGTGAGGAAAGGTGCATGCCCTGCAGTTGGTGGATTTTCACAAACCCTCAAACAGCTTGCTGCCTGTGATCGCTGTTGAGTTAACCCAGTGATACGTCCCTTCAGCATCTGCCGTCCATGAAGCCCACCCTGGGGAGGTCTCTTTTGTTCCCCCAGAGGCACCAAGTATGCCCCCTGTCCCCACCCCTTAGCCTTCAGAGTTCAGGCCATTTCCCTGTGATGTGCTGAGCTCTGGGTGTCTGGGCAGCTGTCACTGAGATAAGTGGGATGATGGGAAGAGGGGGCCCTTGGGGTCTGTGGCAGATGAAGGCCCCACTCAGGTGACACAGGCTGTGGAGGGCTGGGCTGTGCACTGCCCAGTATGCAGCCACCGGTGTCGGGTCACATGAAAAATTCAGTCCCTCGGCCACACCAGCCGCCTCAGAAGCGCTGAGCTACCACCAGGCAGCCCCCTTATAGGGCTGCAGTTTCCATCATAGAGTGTAGAGTCCTGCGGTCCTGGTCCCGGGGGAAGCTGCGTGGACCCCAAGTCTGATTCTCCTCCTACCTCTGAGCTGTGCTCTGCCTCTTGCTCACTGAGTGAGGCCCTTGGGGAGCGGAGGGAGAAGGGTGTCACTGACCAGGTAGGTGGGTTGCTGCATGTGTCCATAGTGACGCTTGGTGCACAGGGCAGGCTTTGAGTCCACAGAGCCTTCCTCCTCCCCTGCCCAGAGAGGCCCCAGAGCTGTAAATGGCTCATTATAGCAGCGAATGGCACGGTTTCCCTTGGGCGCGCTCTGGCTTCCGGAGCTGTGATGCTCTTTTCTACCTGTCGGGCTCACCTTCCCCTAGGACTCTCAGGCCCAGCTGAGAAGTGGGATTTCCCGTTTTGCTCTGGGCTGCCACCTTCCCCACACTTGCACCTTTTTTCCCCATGGCCTGGGAAGAGTCTGGTTGTCCCGGCCCAAACCGTACCCACACGCAGGCCACTCTCCCCGCCCCACGTCTGTGCTGGTGCTCTCTGTGGCATTTGTGTTTTCCTTGGCAGGCGGGTGCGTGAGATCTCTGCTCACTTACGGGTTGTGTGTGGGAGGAGTGGTTTATCTTCAGGCCTGGGTGGGGAAGGCTCTGGGTTAGGGTTTGGATGGGAAGGGATCTGGCAGCAGGTCACTGGGGATCCGGACTCCCCCCAGGAGCTGGGAAGTGCTGTCAGTGGCTGGGTGGTCTCAGTCCTTTTAAGGAGTGTCCCCTTGGACGACCTGGCCTCTGACAGGGTGGCAGCCAGCTGACGAGAGGGTGGAAGCGCTGCTTGCGTGTTCTTCTCATGGCCTGCACAGTTTGACTCAGAGCCACTGCCTTGTGACTGGGGCTCTTCCTGGAGGGCGGGCTTGTGTCTGATGTGGGTGGTCATGAGTAGCCCCCAAGCCACCCATTTTACAGATGAGGAAATTCAGGTCCGGGAATGTTCCCCAGCTGGGTCAGAGCTGACTTGGGAGTCTTTCTTTCATATTTTTACTCTTTCCCCGGACCTTTGTTGAAAAGCTAACAATTACCCAGCATGTTAAGCCAGGATGACTGATTTGCCCCCAACTCCTGACTTTCAGAGTCCTGTGAAAGTTTTTTATCCTAAAGTTTTTATATTATCAGGTTGTTGAGGACAGAGACCTGTATCCTCTTGCTTTTAATGTCCATCGTAGTCTCTAATGCTAGGTTCTGCATCCCACTCTAAATAATGGTAACTAAAAATCCATCTCTTTGCAACCAGGCCCCTATGGCCAAGTGACAGATGCCCTGAATGGGTTTGTGCACATTAAAAATTCTCCCCCAACACTGCTCCCCTTACTTCAGGGGGAAGTTGGGAGGCCCCCCCAGCCGCAGTATACTCGCAGTGGTACCTTGTGCATAAATACCCTGTTCCCAGGGACCTGACAGCCAAGGATTGCGGGTAATGTGCATATCCACGAGGTCCGGGCATCTGTCCTCAGTGTTTCTAGGGAGAAATGTATTGCGCGCCTTCTCCCGTTGTCATTAACCTTGCGCCCCGAGTCAGGATGAGGGTGGATGGAGCCAGGAGGGGGTGCAGGTGTGGCCACTGACATCTTCGTATCGTGGTTAGAGGTCTGGGGCCTGGTGTAGTTGCCTGTGGGCAGGGCTGGCCCTCTGGCTTTGTGGCCACCTTCCAGGCAGGCAGTGCTCTGCTGTAGAGAATCGTCTCCCAGGGCCACCTGTGCCTTGGTTCCCCTTCTTCTGCTCTAATTCAGTGGCTGTCCTTGAGAGCCCCCATCCTGCACCCAGAGGGAGAGAGTGTCACAGAGCATCCTTTACATGCACTTGTTTCGCCAGCACGCGGAGGGGGCGCCGGAGCCCTGGTGCTTTTCCCCTCAGTTCGTGTGGGGCTGCGCTCTGTCCAGTAGGACTTCACAGCCCATTGAGCTGAAAGGGACAAGACTAGGTGCTCCTAAGAGGGGTGGGAGTCAGCACATCACAGGGAACAAGATGCGGTAGCCTAACCCCGGGCGTCATTATGCCACTTGGTAAAGTGTGAATCCCCAGGGGAGCGGGCATTTGTGGGGTGAATTCCCACCGGAACATGTGTAGAACTATTATAGGTAAACTAATTGCTCAAGATCTGGCATCTGTGGCCTAGGCTTATGGTAGGTCTCCAGGGAAGCCAGGTGGCACAGATGAAGGGCTTGGAATCAAGTAGTGCTGTGTGCTCTATGCCAGGCAAAGGCCAGTTCAGTCCCTACCTGGAGACAGTTGCTGTCTTCATCAGGGAACGGTCTGGGAAGCCCCCTCTACTGTGTTTGTCTAGCTGCCAGATTGAGGGTTCTGGCCCCATGTTCCGTGTGCCCTCTGCCAGCTGGCCTGGACTGAGGGCAGTGGCCCAGTTGAGGCTCCTGCCCAAGTTTAAGTGTCCCCACATGACACTTGGGGCCCCATCTGTCACTGACTTGCAGATGATTTTCCAGAAGAAAGGTGGTTATCGCTTTCTGCAGGCGTGGAATGTTTCCCTTCATTCTAGGCTTTTTTGGGGGAATGGGTGACAAGGTTATCCCCAAGTGCGCAGAGAAGTGGCAGTCACCCAGCCCCCAACATTGCATGCAGCCAGCTAGCCATTCCAGGGTTCCTGCAGTGTGACCTCCCTGCAGCGGAAGGAGTCTCTGTGGGTTGGTTGGGGGATGGCTCTTGACAAGCAAGAAGGGTTTGTTCCCGGGGTCTCCTGCTGAGCCTCTGCACCATTTAGCCTCTGGAGAGGCAGCTGGCTGGTTTGGTGGCTGTGGAGGGAGCCCAGGTGGAGTAGAGGAAGAAGGAGGTGTAAGCCTGGGCTGTGGGATTGGCTTTGCTGTGCTTATAAATTATCGCCACTTGACGCGTCAGAGGGGCTGGCCCGGGCTCGGCATCGCCCTGGGCTCCAGTTATCACAGCTCCAGTGTCTTCCTGAGTCAGTGGTTCCTTTTTTAAGGCAGTGATACAGAGTGTGTGTTATCCTTTCAGTGCATTTCTCAGCTGTGTACAGTGTTCAAGGGGTGGCTGCTCCCCAGAGTCCAGCGTTTCCAGCATACATAGGGTCAGGTCAGGATCCTCCGCTCTGCTGGCCCAGTCTGCAGCTCAGCACGCCCTACACGGGGGTGTCGGGCTGCCCTTGGCGCCAGCCTCTGGGGCATAGGTGTCACCAGGCGGTGCTTTGGGCACGGCCTCCTGGCTGCAAAGATTACCCACTGCTGCCTGGAATCTTCCTGTTTACTTTGGCCTCTGCTGCACGGTTTTGGCGCCTGCATTCTCCCCCTCTGCGCCGGAGCCCTGGTCTCCATCCATTCTTTCAGTCTCGGCTGCACCGCTTGCTTGCCCTGAGTAGCAATTCTGTGTCGTCCAAAATGCCCAGCAGGCAGCCGAGGGCTGAGCAGCTGGATCGGAGGGTAACCAACTCCAAGGAGGCAGTCTCCTTCTGCAGAAGTAAACTCCAGAGAAGCAAAAGTTGGGGTTTTGTTTTTTAGGTTTTTCTTTTTCTTTCACTGTGTGATTCAGGCTGGCCTGGAACTCACAGCAGTCCTCCTGCCTCAGCCTCCTGACTGCTGGGATTGCAGGCATGTGCCACCACGCCAGAGGCAGGAGAGGTTTTCACCTGCGATCCTCCCAGCTGCTTAGGGTCGGCTCGCCTTTCTCAGGATGGAAAAGGCAGAGGCTGACAGCTGTAAATGTGTAGGACAGCTGCAGCCCCAGCCCGGTGGGGAGCTTGGACGCAGTGTTTTGGGTTTGTTTGTGTTTGGTGTTCTCCACGCACAGCGCCACTCAGGTGGGCGCCTGTGGTTGAGCTGAGTGTCCTTAGGTCCTCAGCGCTGGCTTTTGGTGGGTCTTCCCGCCTGAGCATTCCCTCGGGCCTGGCTTGTGTGAGTTCAGCTACCTCGCTTTTCCTCCCTCGTGATTCCTGCCATAGTTGCCAGCCCTGCCCGGGGTCTTGGAGTTATGAATCTCCTCCCCCTCCTGATCTTGCGGGTTCTCCCCTCCATTAATTTTCCTTCCAGTCTCGCCCTCTGCTTGCATCCTAGCAGGCTTCTTGTTACCATTTACTTTTTTCTGGGTGGTGATGCTGGGGATGGAACCTGGGACGTGCTACTACTGAGCTATATCCCCAAGCCTTTTTATTTTTAATTTTGAGTCATTCTTGCTAAATTGCCCCAGCTGGTCTGGAACTTAAATCCTGCTGCCTCAGCCTCCTGAGTTGCTGGGATGACAGGTGTGTGCCACCTCATCTGGCTTGTTTGCTTCTTTTTCCTTTTCTGCCTTTAGCTTGGACTTGCACAGGTTGCTGGAGGGCTGTTACACAGATGTTAGTCCGTATGTCCGCTGTCCACTTACAGTCTGTTCCCATCCTCATGTCTATTCTGCGTCCCATCCCTGTCCCAGCCTCTTCCTCCAGGTCCCTAGTGAGTCACCGCTCTTTCCTGGGAGCCCTAAAGTTCCATTGTACTCAGCCAGGGGAGCTGTTTCATCCCAGGTCTCTTTTTAAAATTAACTTTTTAAATTGATAAAAATTGCATATACTTATCATGTACCTATTTTTTTGTTAAATTTGAATTGGAAAAATTGCCCTGTGTCTTACACCTGGCTGGCTGAGTGCCTGGAGGCCGAGCCTCCTGCCAGCTCATCACACACTAGGGCCTCCCTGTCCTTGTCTGCCACCAGCCCTTCCCTTTTGAAAGACTGTCCCCAGAGTGCGTAACTTGAGGGTGCTCTGGTTAAGTTGGTCCAGTGCTTCTGACACCCCGTGTGCAGTGCTTCCAAGAAAGACAAGCACAAGGGTGAGCACCGTGTGGTCCCCTCCAGGGGCGAGGCACAGCGGGACTGAGCCGAGGGCTGAGGCAGGATGAGGAGTGCAGGGAGTTGGCCGTGAACGTCGCTGATGACCGATGTTCTGTGAGGCAGCCAGGTTGGGCCCTTGGGAGTCGCCAGCCCTGCAGTCGGGCCCGAGGCACCGGAGAATTTTGCCCAGTGGAGAAATGAATCTTGGGCCCCCAGGTTGTGGGGCAGGGTGGGCATCAAGCTGGGGTGTTTCCTATTTGCTTAGTTCTGGGACCCAAGGCCCGAGCAGCTTAGCAGCAGCTTCTGTGTGTGTGCGTGTGTGAGATCGTGTGCGGGGAGGGACCCTCAGCACGAACCGTCCACGTGGACTGCGGACTGCCAGATGTGTTCTGACTTTGAAGGCGTGGGACTATAGGGGGAGGAGGAGGTGTGAGGGGCCTGCGCTTCGTTCCCGGGAGTGGCATCTCCGAGGCTGGCACCGGTGGCAGCAGGCGCCCCCACCAGCCTGGTGGTAGAGGTCTGAACAGAGGCAGGCTGAGAGGGAGGAGGGAGCTCTGTGGGCTGGTCTGGGAGGGCGACTGCACAGGGAGATTGCCCAGCTCGGGGGAGTCGCCCTGGCCGTGTGGCACTCGTGCCCTGGCTGCTGCCTTCTGCTTATCTGGCACTTAGAAACAAGTGTCTACTTGGCCGAACTTCCTTCTGTAACACTCGTGCATTTGATACTTGGTATCAGGACTGTGTCTATTAAAAGTCGGAGGTTTTCACAAACCAGAGTGGATGTGTACAGTAGGCTCCCCGTCAGTGGCTTTGGCTGCCCAGGGTGTCTAGAGTGCTTTGAAGGCTGCGGCTTCGTGCTCAGTGGAGAGGAACTGGCCTCAGCCACCACCTGCATCAGGGCACAGTGTCAGGTTTGTGTGTGGCGGAGGCTGCAGAGCCACCTGGATATGTCACTGGGGCCCTGTCTGTGCTGTGGGGACCTGGGACATTGTTACTGGTGACCCGGGGGTGAGAAGTCCTCTGCCCTGTGTCCTGCATGCGTGGAGTGGAGGTGGGCACCTCCCTGTGCCTTGGGGCTGTGGACAGGGTGGCAGGTCCAGGGGCGGCCCTTGCCTCCACAGCCTGGGCCTGTTCCTCCGAGGTGAGCAGCTGTTCTTAGAGCCTCAGTGTCCCCTCCGCAGCGTTGCAGGACAGGGGATGGCCATCCTTGCTGACATCTCTGTGGGGAGCAGGTGGACAGACCCCAGTGAGCAAGGTGGTTTCTTACAGTGAAAGTGCTGAAAGGACGAGGGTGTGGTGCAGGATGTCGGGGTGGGTGGTGCTTTCTCTTGGAGGCCAGCGACGTCTTCCCTGCAGAGGTGATATTTGGTGAGCGGGGTGTCCAGGGGAGGAGCATCTGCAGAGGAGCCAACTGCATGTGGGACAGAGGATGTGGAGGTGCAGGTGGGGACGCTGCTGCCTAGGACCCCCTGGGATCTTCTGTGGTCTCCTCAATCCCTCGGAAGAGGCGCTTCCGTCCTGTGGCCTCACTGACTGTGCTCCCAGCCCTGCCCGAGGCTGCAGCTGACCCTTCCCGCCTCTGTCTCCCTGCAGTGCACCGTGCAGGTCAAGTTAGAGCTGGGACACCGGGCCCAGCTGCGCAAGAAGCCCACCACGGAGGGCTTCACCCACGACTGGATGGTGTTTGTCCGAGGCCCCGAGCAGTGTGAGATCCAGCACTTCGTGGAGAAGGTGATCTTCCGGCTGCACGACAGCTTCCCCAAGCCCAAGCGTGGTGAGTGGCCCACCTCGTTCCCCATTTTCTTGCCAGTGGTACATGGTACCCAGCCTTGTGACACAGCTGTGTCCTGCTCCCTGCCCCAAGGGAGTGCAGCCCCTCCCCAGCTGCCAGGTGAGCCACGGGACTGTGTGTGTCACCGGGTAGAGTCACTCTGAGGGGCCCGTCGCTCGTGGGTGGGGGTGGCTGCAGCCAGCTGTTCATGATCTGGAAACCACCCATGGGCCTACGGGGTGCTGTTCTGAGGATTCCTAGTATTTAGAGCAGAAAGAGTCAGGGGTCCTGTCACCAGTGTCTGGTGTCTTGCGTGGCTCCCTTCCCTGCCTCACTGTCGGCTGCTGCTTGGTGAGCAGCAGTACCCTGCACGTCTCCACCGAGCCCTCGTAGCCCTGAGCCTCCTGGGGAACGCAGGTGGGCACAGTCTGTGGTCAGGGATACCTTCTTCGGGAGGGGCCCTGGGGGAAGAAGGGTTCGGTGGGGATTTGGACACAAGGTCGGTGGTCTCTCCTGAGTCGGTTGGGGCTGAGTCCCCAGGGTGAAGCTCAGGGCCTGGCATCTGGCAGGGTCCAGTCCTTTTTTTTTTTTTTTATTGCAGTGCTGGGGTTGGAACCCAGGGCCTGATGTTTGCCAAGCAAGTGCTCACCAGCGAGCTGTACCCCCATTCCTCCCCAGTAAACCAGCTTGCCTTTCTCCCGCCTTTTCTCTGCCTCCCTTCTTTACTTGTCCCATCCCCACCTCCCACCCTCTTTCTTCCTTCTGTCCTCTTCTGCCTCCACCCAGGGCCTCCACATGCCCGGCGAGTGCTGTCCCTCAGCTCTGTCACCAGCCCTCTTAGCGTCCCCCTAAGTCACCCCAGTTGGCCCTGAGCTTGCCAACCCGAGTAGTGGGGACGACAGACGTGTGCCACTGCCCCGGCAGTATTGCCAGGATGGATGTGCCTTAGCAGAAGGGAAACCTTTCCGCAGCCAGGGTTTTTGGGGGGAGAGCTGTTGCTGGCTGCTACACCCCACCTGGTGTACGAGGGTTGCTCAGCTGCCGAAGTAGCTCCTGAGTGAGGCTGACAGGCGTCACAGACGCAGACCTGTGCTTGCGCAGGGGCACCCTCCTGTGACTGCTGGTGGCAGCAGGTGCGAGCTGTTGCCTTCCCTCCTTGCCTGTCGTCCCTGAGCCTCCCCCCCAACCCTCTTGGGAGTGGCAGGTCCTCATAAGGCACTGGCAGCCCAGCCAGCACGTAGCCCTCCTGCCGGGCTCTTCTGTGCCCTTCTGCCTGTCCTCACAGCGCGGGGATAGGCCCTGGTGACGGTGTCTACCCACCTTGAAGCCGTTCACCTTTGTCCCCACCATCACAGCAGCCCAGCAGCTCCTCAAAGTCATACTCATAGCGATCTGCTTTCTTCTGGCTTTGGTTCCGTGCTTGTGCTCCTGGTGGCAGCCCTGTACCCTGGGGCCTCTCGGGATCCCTGTGACTCAGACGTGCAAATGGAGGTGGCAGTGGCCCAGTCACTTACTTGAGGGCATAAGGAACCTGTAGGTTCTGAGCTCTGAGTTCTTGAAAGATGGGGTGGTAGTTGAGGGCCACTCTCCCATGGTGCATTCGGAGCCGAGGCTATTTGTCCAGACTGTTGGGGCAGCTGCTTCACCTGCACGGAACCGCGGGGTGAGCTCCCCGTTTCTAGCATGGACAGCAGGGTGAGCTCCCTGACCACCCTGCATGCTGCAGAGTGACCGCCTGGTTCACCATGTGTCTTGGAGTGGTCTACCCGGTTCGTCACACACGCATCACAGGGTAAAAGCCCAGGTTGTCACATAGGCAGCAGGGTAACCACTTGGTTCATCACCCCATGCATGGCAAAGGACCTGGTTCATCCCGGTAGATCAGAGAGTAACCGCCAGTTCCTCAGCTGTTACAGAGTAACTCCTCAGCTCTTTAGAAGTATCAAAGACTAAGTGCACAGCTGTTAGGGAGAGAGAGCCTCCCTAGAGGACTCTCTCTAGAAGGATACTTTGCACTGAGAAAGTATCTTTCTGGGCACATACAAATACATTGTAGCAAAGTGAAGAGAACTGTAAGTGAGAGAATAAGTTGCCAGTTCTATCACACCCTTGCAGATTGCAATGTGTGCTTAACACCAGCTGATTGAAATCCTATTTCTTGACTTATTTTCAAATATAAACAGTGTTTATTGAAGGACCTTTGAAAGGTTTACAGTTATCCCAAACTACCCCCATTTTTGCCAACAACACCCCAGTTTTTAAAATTTTTGCACTGGGGATCGAGAGGGTGCTGAGGTACATCCAGGACCCTTTTAGTTTTTGAGACAGTGTCTCACTAAGATCTCAGGCTAAGCTCAAACTTGTTATCCTCCTGCCTCAGCCTCCTAGAGTGCTGCGATGACTGGTATGCACCACCCGCCTGATTAAATTGTTTGTAATTAAGTGATCTGCTTTTGCCTTGGTTTGTGTCTTCATTTTGTTTTGTTCTGGTACTGGGGATAGAACCCAGGGCTGCACCACCAGCTCCATCTGGGTCTTTGTTTGATGAGGCAAGCCTGGCTCCCTCCAGGGCCCACCGCTGGAGAGCCCTGTGTCCCCTCTTGGGGGGTGTCCTCTGGCTTCCAGGTCTAACTTACTGCTGCTTTGCCAGTACACGTACCCGGGCTCGTGCTGCTTTCGTTTATTTTCCTTGTTAGCACCATCTTAACACGTCTGTTCTCTGTCTCACCCGGCCCCGGATGAAGGGTATGCGTCTGTTCTGTTTGCTGTGGTGTCCCTGGTGCCCACCGGACACAGTAGTTGCTCAGTAAATGTTATGGCCTAAATTAGAGGGCTCTTCCACCCAGTGATCTTCCTGTGATGCCTTCTTAATCCCTGCTGGGGAGGACAAGGCCTAAGACCCTGATTTTGCCGGGCCTTCTGTCCCCTCCTGTGAAGAGCTGTACTGGAAGGTGGAAGAGCTGAAACCAAGACCTTCCAGTGTAGCCCAGCTGGGTGGGCTCTGGGCTTCTTCCTGAATCCTGAATTTTAGGCCACTTGATCGAGACTGCCCAAGGTCATATCAAGATCAGATGAGTTTTTGGTCATTTTTGTTTAAAATTCTTCTTCGTTTTAGCTTGTGTCGTGATATTTGGAATAACTATTTGCTCTCCTTTTTGCTCTGTATCTTTATTCTGTCTTCTTTTTTTTTTTTTTTTTTCTCTCGCATCTTCTCCGTCATTCTGTGGAGCAGGTGGTTTTATTCTTTTCACCCCTGAGTACTCCATCTCATCCCATCCCTCCGCCTTCCCCCTGTAATCAGACTGGGTCCTTGGGCCGCCTCTTGTGCCATCAGTACTCTAGGCCTTTTCTTCCCTGTGCTCCTGGAGGGATTTATTTATTCCCCTTTGTTTTGGTTTGTTTTCTCCTGTAATAGAGCAGTTTCTCAAGTACTGTCCCCAGAGGTTAACTACTCGAGAAATTTCCTAAGAGCTGTGTGGGCAGCCGGGCCCTCTGAGCCCCAGCGGCTGGCATCTGCTGCCGCTTCTGCCTGTGCGCGTGCGCGCTGTGTTGGGCTGCATTCCGGGTGGAGGTGTCGCTTCAGTGGCTCCGAGAAGTTTGGGGCTGCCGTGTCCTTATGCTAATGCAGGGTCCTGCTTTTTTCCCCAGCATTTGGGATGTTGCAGGCAACACTGTGGCTGGGGTTTTCGTTGTTCTCTGTGTGTTGTGACATTTTAGCACAGTTTCCTTCCTTCTGTCCATTTCGATTCGTTCTTTTTGGGATGCTTTATTTGACCTCGTGTGCTTAGGCGTCGTCATCTGTGAACTGAGATGGCTGTGAGTGCTCCTAAGCTGTTGTAAGGACTGAGCCAATCGGAGAGCCATGCTGTGCTGTAGCTATGAGAATTGGTAGCTGTGCCAGCAGAATCATCTAATCCAAGGCATTTCTTTACGTCTCACTGGGGTTTTTGGTTTTCTGAGACAGGGTCTTTCCATGTAGTGCAGGTCTGCCTGAAATTTGCTATGTAGCCCTGGCTGACACGACCTTCCTGCCTCAGCCTCCCAAGTTCTGGGATGACAGATATGCCTCACTATTCCTGCCCTCCTGTCTCACCTGTTTTTTGTTTTTTGGTTTTACTGAGTATTGAACCCAGAGGCTTAGCACTGAGCTGCATCCCCAGCCCCTTTTATTTTTTATTTTGAGAATAGGTGTTGCTAAGTTGCTCAGGTTCATCTTGGATTTGCAGTCCTACCTCAGCCTCCCACAGTGTTGGAATTGCAGGGGTGTACCACCTCACCCTGCTCTGGGTGTACTATCTGGGAGATTTTATTTTCTACCCATCCTACTGAATTAAAAAACTAGATGTATGGGCTGGGGATGTAGCTCAGTGGCATAACACTTGCCTGGCAAGCCTGAGGTCTTGAGTTCGATTCCTGGTACAAAAAACCCCAAAAAACTAGATGCATTGTGATAATGAGTACATTCCTGTTCTTTGGTATATGTGCTGCTGAAGCAAGTGTTCCATTCCTATTCTGTAGTCTTCCATTTGTTGGCAGTACCTCGGTGCTTAGGGCATTGACTTCAGGCATTGGTTATTGTTTGTTTATTTATGTTTTATTTTTTTATTTTTGGTGCTGGGGCTGGAATCCAGGGCTTTGTGTATGCTAAGTTAGTGCTAACCCCCAAGCTATACTCCAGCCTAGTCCGACTATCTTCTCTTCTGTCATTTGTGCGTATGTATTTTTGTAGTAGTAGGGATTAAATCCAAGGCCTTTATGTACTGAGCTATGTCCCCAACCCTTTTTAAAAATTTAGTTTGAGATGGGGTCTTGTAAGTTGCCCAGGCTTGGCTGGAATTTATAAACCTCCTGCTTCAGCCTCCTAGAATACTAGGGTTATAAGCATGCGCCATCGTGCCTGACTTTTTTCTTTTTTCAACTCTTTTGTGGTCTCCGCGTTTTTCTGGGCTCCTTCCTCAGGTGAGGTTTTTTTTAGCACTCTGTGGCAGGGTGGGTTCTGTTAATCCATGGGACTTCCAGATTTCCTGCTGAGGAGGGATTTCCTGTCCCTCTTCTACCCAGAAGCATTTGCTCCCCACAGACAGCTCCTCTGTCAGGACTGGGAATCCTCTGGATTTCCCTGAGGGAAGCTGGTAGCTGCCCTGCCGAGAAGAGGGGATAAAAAGAGTCCCCAGGACTGGTAGTCCAAATAGAGCCTTCCAGTTTCATTTTCCTAGCAAAATAATTCCTGTGCTGAGATCTAATCGCACAGCATAAACTATCCTGTTACCATGTACGCTTAGTGAGGGTAACATACTCACCATTTGTGCAGACGTGGCTGCTAATTCCGTCACCACCCTCTACTTCCAGGACAGTACTATACCCTGAGAGAAGCCCCAGGCCCCCAACTCACCGTCACTCCCACCTCTGCCTGCCTTCCCACCTCCAGCTTCTCATCCTTTCTCTGCCCCTCTTAGGGCCTGAAGGCCACCGCCCAGGACTCCTACGTTCTGGCACAGAAGGGGCCCGTCCCCGCGCCTACCCTGCTTCCAGCGGCTCCCTGACCACCCGCATCTCCTGCTTTCTCTTCACAGCTGGCTTGGTTTCATGTCACCTTGGCTTGACTGTGACTCCTGTGGGTTATCAGGTGACACGGCAGCCTGGCCTCCCCCGGGGCTCTGCAGGGCCACTTCTAGAGCGCTGGCTGGGGAGAGGCTGGAGAACTCAGGAAGCTCGCTTCCCTGAAGGGCTGTGTAGTCTGTGGAACATAGCGAGAAAAGATGTGACACAGAGGCTGGAGAAAGCATCTGCTCTCAGCAGAAGCACGTGACCTAGGTGTCAGGGGCCAAGGGAACCTGGCCTGCCCCTGCTGGGAGGTGGCCCTGCTGTGGGTCTCATAGCTGGGTGGGATTTAGACTGAGGGTGTGGGGAGATCACACCGGCACGGGACCTGGGGTCTGCAGGCTTATCCCTCCTCCTTCCCTGGGCACCTCCGCTCTCTTTCCCAGGTGCAGGTTGGGTAACCTGGATGTGGGTACCCACAAGCTCATGGGCCCCAAGAGCAGACTGCAGATGTCCAGGGCTGGAGTTGGGCAGCTGTGAGCCCCCGCTTCCTGGCTGTCTGCCCTCACAACGCAGGGCCTCGGGGAGGGATCGAACTGTGGCCTGGGCCGCCTGGCAGAGACATGGAGTGCGGCCTGAGCCAGCTGCACTCTGCAGATGCTTACTGAGCGCCTCCGAGAGCAAGTGTCTGTCAGAGGCAGCTTCTGTCCCTGGTCCCAGGCCCTGGAGCTGTGGCTCTGAGGAAGACAGCCTCCTGGTGGGGACGGAGGGCAGACAGGGAGCGCTGCAGAGCCCTGGGAGCTGGGCGGGGAGGTCGGGCTGGGTGCCCAGCAGGGGTGCTGCAGGAAGTAACCGGCAACCCAGCCTGGCCCTGGGCCCTGAAGTGGCCTGGGGAAGAGGAGGCTGGAAGAGACCGTGCACCTCGCAGGCCTGGGGAGGTGAGAAGTCCTCTGTGCGGCAGTGGGAGCCTCTGGGGGTGCAGTTAGCCTTACGCCTCACGTGGTCCATTGTTGTAGCTTCCTGGCCTGAAGCTGCCCAGGAAGGAGTCTGGGCCACTGCTGGATTGCCCTGCAGTGACAATATAAGCTTAGGAAGAGGTGGAAGTAGGTCCCTGGGTGAAGGGCGGGCAGCCTGGTCCCTAGCTGTGACCTGCAGTGGGTTGCAGATTTACGGGTGCATCTGCAGTCTTTTTGAGTTGGGCTGCATCTGAGGCCCCTCGGCAGCGTCCCCTTGAGGCTGTTGGCAGAGTGGAAGGAGCCATGCTGGAGATTTGGGACAAGGCCATAGTACTGCTGTCCCCAGGCTGCAGGTTCTGCCTGTTGTCCTGTAGACAGGGCTGCTCCTTCTCCCCCAGTTTGAGGGTGACAACCCCCCAAGAGTAAGCTAAGGACGGGTTAGGGGCTGCCAGGAAGCTTGGGACACTCATCCCCTTGTGCTAGAGACTCCCCCGCAGCTGTCAGGCGGGCCAGTCTTGCCTTTGAGGGCCCCTGATCATTCACATGTACTCCACTTGCCCAGCTTGTTTCTCTGAAGGTACTCGAGGCCCTTATTTGTCTTTTTTCTTTAAGAAAATCATGTGGTTTTAGTGTAAGAAGTCATGTCTTACTGTGTTCCATTAACTTTTCCAGCAAGTTCTGTAAGAATTACCTTGCTAGTGCAGATGTGTGTGTATAAAGGTTTTTCATGTATAGTTCACGGTGGCCATGAGCTGGCCTCAAACTCACAGTGATCCTCCTGTCTTAGCCTTCCAAGTGCTGGAATTACAGGCATGGGCCACCACCCCCGGCTCTGTACAAGTTTTTAACAGTTGATGCTTTGTTAAGTGGAGTAAGCCAAGACACCGATGAAATCCTGCATGATCTTACCTGTATGTAGAATTTACAGTCCTCTCACAAAGACAAAGTGAGACGGTGCTGCCAGGAGCTCAGGAGATGGCATCAGAGGACACAGCTGTCACTTGTATAAGAAGGCCGAGTTCTGTGCCACGTGCACTGACAGCCAGCAAGACTGAGTGTGGGTGTCAAACAGCTAAGAGGATGGCTTGTGGTAAATGTGTTTAGGGGACAAAAGGATCAGAGGAAGCTCTGGAGGTGACGGGTATGTTTCTTGCCTTGGTGGTGGTAGTTATGCGGGTGTGTGCCCATCCCCAGATACGAGGACATGCACTTTAAACACGTGGCTTTTCACATACTGGTGTACCTTGAGGACGTGGGGGACTCCCACCCCGCCATCAGCAACTGGCAGGATTTTTTCCTTTCTCTGAGGTATAGTGGCTACCTCCCGAGATGAAGGGGCAGAAGACGGGGACTTGATCTTTATAATTCTCTTTTTTTTCCTTAAAACCTGGGGAACAGTGTCTTCGTGGTATTTGCCGGATGGCAGTAGACTTGTTGGAACACGCACAGTTTATTTTGGAGGAGATTGTGGACATGGGTTATTTTATGTGTACTTTGCGATATTCACTTCAGTTTTGTTTTTTATTCCCCCAGTGCTGGAGGTTGAACCCCACAGCCGTTGCACCTAGCCTTTTAAAGTTTTTTGTTTTGAAACAAAGTCTCTCTTAAGTTGCCTCTGCTGGGCTCAGAATGCTCCTGCCTCAGCCGCCTAGAATGCTGATTACAGGCTTATGCCACCATGCTGGCTTCAGGTTGCTCCCGTTAGGCCCCGAAGTGGTGCCCAGAGGGCAGTGCTGTGAGAGCCTGCTCCGGTGTAAACAGCCCAGCACGGAGCGGGGGTCAGAGCTCAGGCAGAGCCAGCCGTGCGGGGAGGTGGCCGCTGTGGGGTGCTGTCTTGCCGGCCCCTGCAACTGAGGGGCCTGAGTCCTGTAATTGGTGGCCTTGCCTGGTCTTAGCTTCCTCGCATGCTGCAGGAGCAAGTGTCCGGGTGACAGTCGCACACCACTCCTGCTGTGCCCGTTGCCAGCTCCTCGACTCACCCTTCTCCTGCCCAGCCTGGCCCTCCAACTTCCCATGTCTTCTTCCTTCAGCAGGAACCACTGGACAGCCAGGGAGGAGGTGGGGTGGCCTTGGAGGGGACAGGAAGCAGACGAAGCTGACCGATGGTTTTCCCTTTCTTTTTAGTGTGCAAGGAGCCCCCCTACAAAGTGGAGGAGTCGGGTTACGCTGGCTTCATCATGCCCATTGAGGTGTACTTCAAAAACAAGGTAGGAGCCACGCAGATCATTGTAATAATCCTTTACACCTGGCCAGGCCAGGAACGTGAGGCATCACTGATCATGCCTGCAGGCCTGTGGGAGCTCTGGGCATGGTGCTCAGGTGCACCGCCTTCCCTGGGAGCTGCGTGCGTCTCAGTGGTACCCACCTCCAGGTTGGGTCCTTGGGAGCTGTTCACAGACCATCAGTCATTCTGAGACGTTCTTGGCATGGAGGCCTTAAGGCCTGGGACCAGCACCTCTGAGCCTAGAGCCAGCTCAGCTGTGGGAGACTCCTAGAGTCCTGGCTCTTGGCCCTGTGGGGTGGGTCCTGTGGCAGATGAGCATGACCTTGTAGCACCCATCTTAGCAGCTGAGGGATTGCGTGCATCCACCTGCTAAGTGCCTGCCCACCTCGGTGTTCTGCGGTTGGTGGAACCACATCGCTGTGGCCAGTTAAACTCTCCTCCGGGCTGGCTTAGAGGAAGAGCCTTTGAGGTTGTGGAGCAGTCTGGGATCCCACTGGCCTGGAGGCTTTTATGTCCCTGGCGCTTGTGATCCCTGGCACACAGGCCTTCCTCCCCTTGCCCGGGCTGGCGTGCAGGCCAGACAGTACGCTGGGTGATGCCGGTTCCTAGGACTTTCCCTGGCCCGGTGGCCCTGGTTGAGCTTGGAAGGTGACCCCAGCAAGGCTGGGGAGTCCCAGCAAATCTCCATAAGGAGGACGCTTGGTGTTTGCATCTCAGCTGGGACAGCTGTTCTGTCCTGCAGTGTCCACATGGGCCACCGCTGTACCAGCCTATCACTGAAAGTGGGGGTGACACGGTGCTGTAAGAGTAGATGGGTCCTACTTGCTGCCCAGGCTCTTGGTGATGAGCCAGATGTCACCCGTGTTTGTGCCCAGTGTGGCCACAGCCCCTCTTGCTCACCCGCCACCACTGCCAGCCCAGTGCCCCAGCCCAGTCCGTAGCGTTCTGTCTCATTGGGGCCCACTGTGTCACACTGCTGGGCTTACTTGCAGTGGCCGCAGGTAAGCTGCAGCTTACCAAGGACCCGACCATGGACACAGGTCCATGTAGCACCCCAGTTCTGAGGCTGGGTCGGGCCCCAGCTTGCCTGAGGCCTTGCGTACCCTCAGAGGCCCACTGGGGCTATGTTCTGCACCATTCCTTTCTTTTTTCTGTGTAGGGGCCATGTTCCAATGTCCCTGTGGGTTGAGCTGACATCTGTGTTCTTGGACATCTCCGTGAGTCTCCGTGAGGGGAGACTGACGCCCCCACCTGGCTGGTCCCCAGGCCTCCCAAGGCATTGAAAGCTGCCCTGAAAGGGGACGCGAGCCCTCGGTGGTTCCTGTTTGGCTCAGCTGTGCGTGTGCAGTGCTCCCTCTGGCCTCTGCCCAGACTTGACGGTCTCCGGGGCTCCAGGCTGCCCCTGCTGGGGGAGAGATCCCATGGGGTGACCCTCTGGCTATGGAACCGTTCTTGCCAGGCTCAGCATCCTCCCTTGTGTGGGACTTGGGGTGTGGGTTATGGGCTTGCATGTTGGTGTGGGACCCCCGCTCCTTCAGAGGTCCCCAGGCTGCCTCGAGCACGGTATCTGCCCTGGTGCCCTCTGGCACAGCTCACAGCTCACTGCTCCTCTGCCTCCCGCAACCCCAGCTGTGTGGCCTTGGCCAGGATGCTTTGTGTAAGCCACAGCATTTGCGTTGGGTAAAACCCTCCTGTGTCTGGTGGAGCAGAGGTTTGAGTCTCAGCAGGTTTTCGCTTGAACCCTCATAGAGCATGGCAAGTGTTTCTCTTCCCATCCTCGACCTCCGCTTGGTCCCTGCAGAGGCTGTGGGCCAGGCTGGCAGCTTCCTCTGCAGGTTTCCCAGGAGCCCTCTTCCTGGTGGCGATGGCTGCAGGAACCCAGGGATGTGCCCCCCACAGGGAGGGCACACAGCTTTGGTCATGGTTGTGGCAGTGGGTGTGCAGTGCGCCAGGCATCCCAGATTGCCTGGGTCTCAGGATGAAGGAGCTCTTGGGGACACATCACCTGGTCAGGGGCACACATCCTGGCCGGGCAGGGATTGGATCCAGCTGTGTGTAGACACTGAGGCTTAACCCCCAAGACGGACGTGAGCTAGGACAGCTGTTGATGAATTTGAGTTTTCACTTCTGGGTGTCGGGGTCAGCACTATCTGTACATTCGTTCTGCAGATGCTAAGTGTGGGTCCCTACTTTAGAAGTTCAGTGAAGATCAGACCTTTTGAAAAGGAGCATGGGTAAATTGCAGAAGCAGCTTACCCAGGCTTCAGGGAGTGTTTGAGATGGGCCACAGTGAGCAGGGGCATGGGGTTTCCCTGAGCCGCAGGCCAGGAACCCTTCCCTGGCTCCCAGCTGTCTGCCTGTGGCTTTGGATGTTTGTCATGTATCTGCCCTGGGCTTTCTGGACACAGTAGGTTCTTGCACGAGATTAGACTCTTGCAGGGGAAATAAAGGCAGGGTAATGGGAAATAGGTGTGTAGATCTTTTGCAGGTGGACAGGGGCCAGGAGGTGGATCAGGGAGAGGAAGGATGTGAAAAAAGAATTAGGGTGTCCGCGCACCGCTGGGCATGGTGATGCATGCCTGTAATCCCAGCACTCAGGAGGCTGAGGGAGGAGGATTGTCGTGAGTTCCAGACCAGCCTGGGCTACAAAGTGAGCTCAAGGCCAGCCTGAACTGCATAGCGAGACCCTGTGTCAGAAAAGCCAAAACAAAGATGTCCATGTTCCAACTCCCCACGAGGAGTCTCATCATTCCGTACCACAAATGCGTGCTTAAAAAAGAAATGATCTTGCAGGAGGCACATGGGCCCAGTCGCCATCTGGCACTGGGGTCCGTAGCCCTGGGGTCTGGACAACACCCTGCTGCATGTGCGGAACGATGCCTGTGGTCATTCGCTCATTTCCTCCAAACGTCCCACAGCAAAAGCTCCCACAGCAAGATGTGCCACATGTGCCCATCTGGGGAGCCAGCTGGGTGGGGGCACACATTCTCCCACTAGGCACAGCTCCTACCTCTAAGCATTTTATAGACTTGGGTATGAAAATTCAACATAATGTAAATAAGATATCTGTGAAAATCAACTACAACCTAAATAAGAATGAAAGATGTCATACAGTAAATGTATATCTGATGATCTACATAAGATCTACATAAGAAAAGAGAAGTTGAATGTCAAAGTGAGAGACAGGGGGTGGGCTGAGGCGGGCTGGGGCTGGGGGCCATCATGTGGTCAACCTGGGGGTGGTCAGGAGGGCCGCCAGGGGCATAGGCAGCAGGTGGAAACACCTGGTTCAGATGCCAGGACAGGTTACTGCAGGCCTTGGTTCCTCTGTCCACCAGGTGGGGTTGCTGCCGGGTCCGTGTGGGAGATGCAGAGTGTGGTAGCGCGTGAAGTCCCGGGCTGAGCGCACGGCCCACAAGGTCGTCCTGCACCTGTCTGCTGGTGTCACTGGTCTTGCCATTCCGGTTTTGCAGTACTGTCAGTTGAACGGGGGTGCTGTAACCCAGAGTTCCACTGAGCTACCTCGGAAGCCTTATTTTCAGACTGGATCTTGCTGAGTTGTGTACGCCGGTGTGGAGCTTGCAGTGCCTCTGCCTCAGACTCTTGAGTAGCTGGATGAAAGGTGTATGCGGTACCACTGTCCGCAGCCTTGGCTGTACCCCATGACTGGGCAAGGCGGCGCAGGGAGAAGGGCCTGCAGGAGGTGGACGTTCCAGAGACCCCAGCATGTCATCCGGCTTCTACAGGGAAGGGGTGTCTAGCCAGGGGGAGGGATGCCTTGTCAGACGCAGTTGTTGCATCTAAGCCTGACATTCTGTTTAAACTGAGCACTTGCCCAAAGCGTGGCTGTCTGTGGAAGGAGGACGCGTGTCCTAGGCGGTGTTGGGTACCGGCGTTTGTGGAGGCTGTTTGGCTTGGTCAGTTGGCAGGACCCTCTCTCCAGATAAGTAAAGGGAAGAATTTAGGGGCCTCTTCTGGTTATAGAAGTAACGCTGTGCGCTGCGAAGTATTTTAAATTGAGGAGCGGCTAATACTGTAGCAGAAGTCCCACGTCAGTCCGTCTGCAGTCCCACCCCCCTG